>NC_092124.1:3846532-3914032 GCF_045679555.1 Salvelinus alpinus | reverse complement strand
TTTAAGTATACTCTAATTCTCTCTCTCTCTCTCTTGGAGGACCTGAGACCTAGGACCATGCCTCAAGACTACCTGGCCTGATGACTCCTTGCTGTCCCCAGTCCACCTGGTCGTGCTGCTGCTCCAGTTTCAACTGTTCTGCCTGCGGCTATGGAGCCCTGACCTGTTCACCGGACGTGCTACCTTGTCCCAGACCTGCTATTTTCAACTCTCTAGAGACAGCAGGTGAGGTAGAGATACTCTGAATGATCGGCTATGAAAAGCCAACTAACATTTACTTCTGAGGTGCTGACCTGTTCCACCCTCTACAACCACTGTGATTTTTTATTATCTGACCCTGTTGGTCATCTATGAACATTTGAACATCTTGGCCATGTTCTGTTATAATCTCCACCCGGCACAGCCAGAAAAGCACTAGCCACACCCCTCATAGCCTGGTTCCTCTCTAGGTTTCTTCCTAGGTTCCTGCCTTTCTAGGGAGTTTTTCCTAGCCACCGTGTTTCTACACCTGCATTGCTTGCTGTTTGGGGTTTTAGGCTGGGTTTCTGTACAGCACTTTGTGACATCAGCTGATGTAAGAAGAGCTTTATAAATAAATGTGATTGATTGATTGTATTATCTTTCACAAGATCTAATGTGTTATATTCTCCTACATTAATTACACATTTCCACAAATTTCAAAGTGTTTCCTTTCAAATGGTATCAAGAATATGCTTATCCTTGCTTCAGGTCCTGAGCTACAGTCAGTTAGATTTGGGAATGTCATTTTAGGCGGAAATTTAAAATAAGGGTTCGATCCTTAGCAGTATTGAAGGAGATGGAAAATGTATTCAAATTATGGCACATACTGTATACAGTACTGGAATTAAATTATGGCATTAAATGCATGAGAAAGGGTAGGCTATAGATATCCATCACATCCAAGGGCATACAATTAAACTTCAACAAACAACGTTAATATGATATATTATATATCTTGCACATTTGGTTGCCAAATGTGAGTCAGAGAAATGGGTTGCCAGATACAGATGTTGGATCTTAATTTTATCACCCTTTTGTTGCTGAGGATTTTCCTGCACAGCAGGAAATGCAAACTTGTAATGTATTTGAGTTTTAAAAAAGCTTCCACTTTTACATTTCGGAATTTATTTGCCATTACGAGCAATGTATCAACCCATACAAAAATGTTCATTAATTATAATCCACATAATAACTAAAATGTCTTGTTGCTGCAGGATTATTTTCCTGCTGTAGCAAACTGCTCAAATTAAGATCCTACATCTGTATGTGTTTATTGGAAAAATGACAGATACTGGTTTATGTATTAGGGAGAGTGTATTGTGGTGCTCGGAGCGGGTGGAAGGACCTCATTAAACTCGGGATTGAGAGTTTTCTTCTTCACTGTGGTTTTGTACTTGGACTTTTTCCCCATATCAGGCTGCAGCACACTGAGAGAGAGGGGGAGAAAAGAGCGAGGGAGATAGAGAGTGAAAGAGAATGAGGCATCGTAAGAGAGAGTTAGAGGGCAAGGGAGAGCACAGATGAGAAAGAGAGCAAGCGAAAGCGAGATTGAGAGGGAGAGGAAGAGAGAGAGATATGAAGGGAGAGCAGGAGAATGAGAAAAAGAGGGAATCTTAATTAGACAGTTGACAGCATGATGACTGAAAATGCCGATTTCCCCTATTTTTCTGATTCAGGTCTTTTATACAGGTATTTTATTACTTCTGAAACATCAAAGCCAATTATCTGTCATTTTGTCTTCCGCCGCGGCGTGACATGAAACCCCACTGGAACGAGGGAGGAAAATAGAACAGAGAGAGACAGAGCGTTAGCAAAATACTCAAAGCGTGAAAGAAAAAATGGAGGGAAAAATTCAGAGCCGAAAACGTTCATTTCATTTTTTGGGGGGAGGAGAGGGTGAGAGGAATCGGTGATGAGAGAGACTCAAAAGCTCAAGCCAAGAGCGGGACAGACGGCTTCCCAGAAGGCCATTGGTTTTTATTGGAGGAGTCATCAGCATAAATTCAGGCGGAGAAGTCAAGATGTTCTAGCGGGGGAGAGATATCTCACCCCCCAACGCCACCCACCTTCAGCCCAACGTCAATAACACGTACTCGCTGACAAGGTAATAGATGTGCCGCTACGGTTGGGGTTTGTACACAACAACAAGACAGGAGAGAGGGAGAGAGGGATGAGAGAGAGAAAGAAAGATCCAGTATGAGAGAGTTTTCAACCAACCCAGTGAAAGGAAGAAACCAACTGGGTTTGTTTGAGAAGAGGGAGAGAGGGATGTTTAGAGAAAGAAAGAGATAGAAAGATGGAAGAGGACTGGCCACCCCTCGGAGCCTGGTTCCTCTCTAGGTTGCTTCTTAGGTTCCTGCCTTTTCACAGCCACTGTGCTTCTACATCTGCATTGGTTGCTCTTTGGGGTTTTAGGCTGGGTATCTGCATAAGCACTTTGTGACAACTGCTGATGTAAAAAGGGATTTATAAAACACATTTGAATTTGATTGATTGATTGATTGAGGTAGAGTCCTTAACCAACCCAGTGAAAGAAATTGGATTAGAGAAAATTGAAGCTAGGAGAAAAATTAAGACAAGAGAGAGGGATGGAGGGAGAGAGACGAGAGTGAAATAATGAGAAAAACTGCCAATTTGACACAGAGAAAGAAGATAGAGAGAAACAAGGAGTGACAGAGATAGACAGAGAGAGAGAGAGCGAGCGAATGAGAGCAAGCCAGAGTGAAAGAGTACCAAAAAAACAGCCAATTTCCCACAGAGACAGAGAATAGAGAAACAGAGTGACAGTTGGACAGCGGGGAGAGGGGAGAGCGAGGAGAGAGAGGAGCAAAACTAACTGCCCAGTTCAGAGGCTCACACATCAACACAACACAGACTAAGATGACAGTTTGCTTACTCAGCACCAGAGGAACAGGGTTTGCATCCCAAAGAGCACCCTAAACGCTATTTAGTGTACTTCCTTTGAACAGAACCTTACAAGCCATGGTCGAAAGTAGTGCACTATATAGGGAATGGACTGCCATTTGGGATACAGAGAAACTGACATCCTTGTTTCAACTATATCATGTCTCTTTATGGCGTCTGGTTTGATGCAATTATCATCTGCATTAACAGAGAGAGGAAAATAGAGGAACAGCAAGTAGGCAACACACCAGCACCACTGGAGAGGTTTATATTGGTCTTTAAAATGTTGATGGAACGTTGCTCTAATATTTCAGTTGATCTGTATCCGAGAAGAGAGGAAAACAGAGGAATGGCAGGCAACCCACCTAGAGCAACTGACCTAGAGGTCAATATTGGTCTGCAAGACTGTAACGTCTGCTTCCAACTCACACTCTCAAACACGTAGATCCCCTGAACGCAGCTCACTTTCCAGCCCACTTTCCAGCTCACTCTCAAACGCGTAGATCCCCTGAACGCAGCTCACTCTCCAGATTCCAATCACCTGAATTCTGATCACCTGTTCAAACAGCTGTATGTCATTATCACACACTATTTTGTTCAGTTCTTTGCACCCCATCATTGTGAGCTATTGTTTGTGACACACTTCTATTTGGAGCTCTGTTTTTCCTGTAATTTAATCCTCCCGTGTATGATAGTTTTTGCCTGCCTCACTAACGACGCCTTTTGCCTATTCCCTACCTGTACTTCAGATTTCCTGTTATCAACCCATTGCCTGATCTCCTGGATGACGTTACTAGTCTGTTCCCTGCCTGTACTGTTGCCTTTTTGGACCCCCGGTGTATGACCTTCTGCCTGCCCCTGGACCCAGCTACCTGTCTCCTCCTGTGTATGGCCTTCTGCCTGCCCCTGGACCCAGCTACCTGCCTCCTCCTGTGGTCCTTTACAAATAAACACCAGCTGCGCCATGTGCTTGAAACCAGCTCTCCGTCTCCCATCGTGTTCATTACAAAGTGATGGAATAGCCTCTTGGTCGTTCTAAACAGGGCCGAAGGGGTTGTGTGGGTGATTGTGATTTTGAAATATGCTTAAGTGAATTGTAAGGTCCAGTAGTAGGCGGCTCAAAGCATACGAGCCAATCATAACTCGGAAAGGATAGGAAAAGGCCCCCTGGACATTTGTAATGAGAAGTTCATCAGCATAGAATTAAGTACAACATAATGTATCTCTATGGTTATTATAAGAGTGCCTGAGTCAAGAATCTCCTAGTCCAAGATCATCCATCAAATGTTGGATGGGTGTGCAGGCTTTTGTTCCGGCCCAGCATTTTTTTCTTTCTCAAACAGTCAATGATGATCATACTGTTGTTTAAATAACCTGTGTGGTTGCTACTATTGACATTTCTGACATGCTTGATTGACATGATGAGTGGGACCCCTCCCCTGCGAGGGTATGTGGGCGCCTACCACCTTCTTCCTACTTAAGGCTCTGACAAAGGCGATTCATGCCGAAAGGTGGTTGTTTCTCCCGCCAATAAATCTGTCAGGTTTACCCAGCAACAGAGTGCTCCTTTTCCTTCATTCTCCCGGACAGTCAACAGTTGAAGTAGCCCGGGGTAAGGAATGTGTTTTGGAGTCAACGTTGATTGTCTGAAACTGACGTCCTTGTTTCACACAGCTCTGCCCCGTCTTTTTTTTGGCTCTGGTTGAAAGCCCCTGGACATTTTGTAATGAGAAGATTATTAAGAGTCTGACTCAGGGACTCTGGGAACCCATTTGTCTTGCTCTTGGCTCCAGCTTTTGACTCGCTCGTCGATGATTAGCATATATCTTTTTTTTGGTCTCCCCTCCCCTCTAAAAACGGCTCTGAAATAGTGTCACGCATTGACCATTTTGATAATGCTCTGTCTCTTGTTGTTCTCTTTCCTCATGTTAAAGGTGTTAGTGCTGGTGTTGGAGCAAAAGCTCGCACACCCAATAGCGTTCCAGGACCAGAGTTGGAGACCCGCAGCCATAAGTTATGCTGTGTCCCAAATGGCACCCTGTTCTCTGTAAAGTTTAACCCTATGGGCCCTGGTCAAAAGTAGTTCACTAAACAGGGAATGGAGTGCCATTTGGGATGCAAGCCAATGTGTAAGTTCATGTGAGCCCAACACTGAACCCTACTGAATCTCTTAACACGTTTTCTGCAGGGGTGAAACTGCAGACAGCACACAAATCAACTTCCAGCTTAGTGTCCTGTAGGCTATATCTAATACGTGTTGATATCACATGCACATATGCACGCACACAGACAAAGATGCACCCACACACATGCACGTGTACATACACACGCGCTATGTCCCTGACCCGCCTCCACACTCCAGCCAACTACTGCTGTGCAGGTGTGTACGAAGCAATGCATTCTGGGATGCCAGGGGCATAGCGGATCTTAGCTGCTATAATAGTCGGTTCAGCGACACACACACACACACAGACAGAGAGAGAGAGAGAGAGAGATAGTGGCATCCACACGCACTGCAGTTACTCTCCTACAGATAGTGAGAATAAGTCTGACAGG
Source organism: Salvelinus alpinus (assembly GCF_045679555.1). Classification (NCBI taxonomy): domain Eukaryota; kingdom Metazoa; phylum Chordata; class Actinopteri; order Salmoniformes; family Salmonidae; genus Salvelinus; species Salvelinus alpinus. Next base: position 3,908,551 of record NC_092124.1, on the reverse strand, counting down.
TAAGAATCACACAGGTCGCATCCCAAATAGCACTCTATTGCCTAAAGCACTACTTTGCCCCGAGCCATATGGGCCCTGGTGAAAAGTAGTGCACTAAATAGGGAATAGGGTGTAATTTGGGCATCCCATAGGGCTCTGGGCAAATGTAGTGCACTGTTTAGGGAATAGGATGCCAATTGGGCTGCACATCTTGGCTGTGTTTCAGAGCATCAATTCTGCTCAGTCGCTGATCACCGATTCACTGAGCAGACTGACTGATCTACAAATCACCCTTGCCTCCTAAATAACTACTCTAACTGTAATTTGTAGATCCGTCAGTAGATCTAGAATGATACTCTCAAATACAGCCAAGGAGTCAGGTTCACAGTTTGCAAGCGCAAGTGCAGGGGCAGCACTTATAACTGTAAAAGTTGCAGGCCGCCATGAGGGGAAAATGATGACTCACCATTCTTATGACGATGAAACGTCAATGCTTTTAACCGAAATAAACACATTTTATTACTTGAAGAGCAAGAGCTGCGCCTTTTCCCACTCGTGTAAACCTTAGATTTTAGCTGCTACCTCCACACAGTTTCTGAGCCCTGTCTTTCCCTACAGACTTACAGAGTATGTCTTTAAACCACCATCACAAGCAGTACAGGCAAATAGCTGCTCCCTTTGAGGAACAACAAAAGAACACAGACAGGCACGACAGAACTCGTCCCAATAGGATTAACAGGACTCCCCGCTCTGAGGCGATACAACAGCAGCCGCCGGTGCAACACTCCACTGCTTCTGATTCTACCGGCCAGCTTGACTGAACACACTTAAAACAAACACACAGGACAACCCCCCACTGTACGAGAAGAGAGACGGCGTCTCGAACGCAGCTCAGACATAACAGGCTACTAACTAAAAAGCAGGTGGTGAATTTCAAAGAGGTTTGAGACTGTGAAAGAAGAGACAGTGTCTCGAACGCAGCTCAGACATCGGCTACTATACAACAGGCAGTGTATGCCCCAAAAAAACATTCAAAGAGAGTTGCGACTGTACAAGAAGAGAGAGCGAGAGGGTGGAACGCAGCTCAGATATAGACCTCGCTCCTGAATAACAGGCAAGGAATCTCAGAGACAGAAAAGATGAGAAACTAAGAAAAAAGAGACTGGAACGTAACTCAGACAGAAGCCAACTTAATCACATGGAGTGGATGTCGTAGGCAAATAATTGGATTTGTGACTGTAAAATAAGAGAGTGCCTTGAACATAACTCAGATACTGAACTGCACATCAAACACAGCAAAATATGAGAAACTCTAAAATAAGAGAGTGCCTTAAAATAAGATTTGTGACTGTAAAATAAGAGAGCTCCTTGAACGCAGCTCTGACATACTAAACAACAGATACTGCATGTCAAAGATTTTTTTTTAAAAAGAGATGAAAAACAGAGACAATCTCTTGGCTCCAGGACTCAATCGCGCCGTACATCAAAATAGAGGCAGATAAGACACCCAGCTCTGGCTCTGAAGAACAGGAACCAATCAATGAACAGCAAAAAGTGGAGAAAAACGAGGAAAGGGGGGGGGGAGAAAAACAGCTATTTTTTGTCCCCTCACGGGTCTGTTTACTGCTTCTCTGCTTCGTTTCTTTGTCTGATTCTAGTCTTGGCTTCACAGCTCAATAATCTCAATGGGAAAGTAGTACGAGTTTCAGGGAGTCATGAATGAGAATGAGAGTATATGTAGTTAGTGATAGACCTCTTCTTTTGCCCCGTTGACGAACCTCTCCTCTCCATCTTTTGGTCTTTAGACTGAGTTCCTACTCCCTACATATTTTCCTACAGCTCAATAGGAATGGGGGGAGGAGTGTGGAGGAGGGAGTCGTCGACGAGAATGAGGATGTCAGCCCCCGCTCCTATCAATAAAATATTTGTATTAAGTCCTACAAAGGTTTTACTATGGGTGAAGTTTTAAACGCATTCTGTCATTATTAAATGTGTAACATGATAGGTATTTTAACGTCACTCTTTTTTTAACATGCCAATTTAAAAAAAAAATTTTTTTTTCCTCAAACGAAGGGGATGACGGCGCAACCTTTGCGAGCAGGAGGGAATCTGATTCCATTGGTTCTCAACTCGCAGCAAAGACATTTTGTAAAAATCCTAAGTAGATATGTTTCAATCGAAAGTAACAGATGATGCCTTTAGAGCGCCATCTCATCCAAATCAACACTACAAGCAAATAGCAAAAAGGACTTTTTGTTGTTGTTGATGAAACCATGTAGGCGTAGAAACTGAATCTAATGACTGCTGGGGATTTTCATATTCAGGTGTGAAGTGCATGAATAACGATTAGCCGTTTACGCCGAGATGCGTCCCAAATGGCATCCTATTTCCCTGGTGCACTACCTTTTGACCATGGCCCACAGGAAATATGGTGCCATTTGGGACCTGAATGCTCTGTCAAGACATGATGCCGACAGTATATGTACAGTACAGGTTGTCATATGAATAACAATGAACCTGCTAGCTTACATAATGCCACCACAGTGATTCCCAATGTGCTCCTAGGAAACCTTTCACGACTGCACCATTTTTCTGTTACTGTTACTGTTTGTTTGGTCAGGGTGTGATTCGGGTGGGAAAGTCTATGCTTTCTGGTTCTTTGTTTTTTATGATTCTCAATCAGGGACAGCTGTCTATCGTTGTCTCTGATTGAGAATCAGACTTAGGCAGCCTTTTTTCCTCTTCTCATTTGTGGGTTGTTGTCTTTGTTAGTGGCATGTATAGCCTTACAGAGCTTCACGTTCGTTGTGTGGTTTATTGTTTTTGTTGGCGACATTTAAAATAAAAGAATGTACGCTTACCACGCTGCACCTTGGTCCGGTCATTTCCTTGACAACGATCGTGACGGTTGCAGCCCAGAACTAGCACATCCAGCACACCCGATTCAAACAATCAAAGGCTTGACGAGTAGCTGATTAGTTGAATCAGGTGTGCTATTTTCCCAAACTGGAAGAGAAAATATGCAGTCGAGGGGGTAAGTAATGAACAGATTGGGAAACATTGACTAGTGACGGTGTAGACTCCAGAGAGTAAGAGCAGTTGATTATTTATTTATGTTGCATGTATTAATTTATGCCAGTCAGTCTCGCTGTCAATTTGTACGGAGCGCTAATAAAGTTTCAATGTGTCATGACTCATGCACTAAGGTTGTGGTAGAGTCTGTCAATGTGACATACTGTATAAAATATATATACTGTATACACCATTCTATTGGTTGCAAGAATTTTGTGGAATAATTTCAATTGAAGCTCTACGTTTTGAATCTGTCGTTGTTCTTTGGAAACGGTCAAACAAAAATCTCTTCCCAACTATGTTGCAATATATGGCACAGCTGAACATTTTTGGTCCTTAAATGACACTGATATACTTTTTTATTCAGCACAATTTTCTTTAACCAATTTTGGTCTTTAATGCAGAGCCGACAGTCAAGTTCTTTACTTTCTCCCCCTTCCACTTGCCTCTTCCATTTTTTGCGGTAATGCTAGAGAGCCTTTGTTGCTGCCCTATATGTTCCAGCCGGCACAACAGGGAGGACTGCTGACTGGCATCCAGCAACAGGACACCACAAGACCTACTAATGTCTAACAACAAGTAATGTGGAACGACAAGGGACAACAACAACAACCTCTCCTCCATTCGTTCCTCCATTCGTTCCATCCATCATCATTCTGTCCTTTGTGTTTGTGTGTGTGTGTGTGTCAAGACTTACATCTTGACGAAGGGGTCAGAGTACCCATTGGAGTCCATGGCGGCGAGGTGGGCACAGCGTACGATGCCGACCAGTAAACAGCTCTTTTCTGGGCTGTAGCAGAGCGACACCAGGATACGACCACGCTGGGGGAGGGGGGACACAATTAACCATGACACCACTACAAATCTAAAAACTTTATTCATAGTGTCCTTAATGTATGTCAATTAAATGTCAGATTTAATTCATGTATGTCAGGTTAAAACCAACACATGTAAAACAGGCAATTAAAAACATACAATAGGGTAATTTAAAATGATTATAAGTTATAAAATGAATGAAAATAAGAAGATTAATTGAATTGCATGTTGGGAAATCAGTGACAGGACTGTCAATAGCCCTGGGATTAGTACTACTGCTATCATCGTGGCACCACTGGTATTACTACTACTACTACAGTACTAGTAGTAGCACAACTAATGTTACTACTCCTGCTACGGCCACTACTAAATCTATATGACAATCTCTACTTTTTATGACAATGATGGTAATCTTCGTACCTCTTCCTCGGCCACAGGTGTCCCTTGCTCCACGGTTTCTTTGTTGATGTCTTTGTTCTGAGAAGGGAGGTTGATTTCAGTACACAGTTTGTAAATCATTAGAGCCCATTGTACGAACTGACGCATACACACACACACGCACACACACACGCACACATCCACTACATACCTGTGTGATTCTCTCCAGACCCATTTTGAATCTTTTGCTCTCGCCCTTGCTCAGTTTCTTCAAGGCGACCCGGACCTCTCCGATGAACTCGTTACGACCGAGCCTGTCCATGTCGCACACACACAGCCTACACACACGCGCACAAGTACACACACAGATACACACAGACAGGCATGCCATACACACGCAGAAAGTGAGAAAGATACATGTCCTCTCAAGAGCTAGCAGTGAGGAGTACGCTCATTTTGATCCGTGTCTATCGGTAAACTCTGGGCCTCTCCAAGCTGCAAATAGAGGCCCCCACTGATCTACAGGTACCAGCCAAAATAATGGAAACACTTGAGTAAATGAGGGATATAAAGTATATTAAAAGCAGGTGCTTCCACACAGGTGTGGTTCCCGAGTTAATTAAGCAATTAACATCCCAGCATGCTTAGGCTACCATGGCTATGCCCTCATAGGATGACAATGCCCCATCCACAGGGCAGGACTGGTCATTGATTGGTTTGACGAGCATGAAAATGATATGATCCATATGCCATGATCATGTGTCCAGATCTCAACCCAACACTTATGGGAGATTCTGGAGCGTCACCTGAGGCAACATTATCCACCACCATAAACATTTTTTAAATTAAATAATGGTGTTGCATCTCGGGTTAGGGTTTGGCCGGGTTAGGCCGCCATTGTAAATAAGAATTTGTTCTTAACTGACTTGCCTAGTTAAATAAAGGTTCAATTAAAATAATAATAAAAATAGAGTTCCAGACACTTATAGAATCTATGGCAAGGTGCATTGAAGCTGTTCTGGCTTGTGGAGCCCCAACGCCCTATTAAGACACCATATGTGGGTGTTTCCTTCATTTTGTCAGTGTAACGATAGTCATTTTCTTCCTCCTCCTCGGACGAGGAGAGGCGAGAAGGATCGGACCAATACGCAGAGTGGTTAGTTTCCATAGTGATTTAATATACAACAAAACAATATGCGATACAAAACAACAAAATAACTACCGTGACAGTCCCGTGTGGCAAAAACACTGACACAGGAACAATCACCCACAAAACACACGTGAAACCCCGGCTGCCTAAGTATGATTCTCAATCAGGGACAACGATTGACAGCTGCCTCTGATTGAGAGTCATACCAGGCCGAACACACAAAATCCCAACATAAAAATCACACATCGACAACCCACCCAACTCACGCCCTGACCATACTAAATAAATGCAAAAACAAGGGAAAACAGGTCAGGAACGTGACAGTCAGTTAACTGTGGCTATACTCTATGCTGGACATGTCTGTCTGCCTGCCTGTCTGAAAGTCTGTCTGTCCGCTTTGTCTGTCTGTCCTCATTGACAGCAGACAGACAGACAGACATGTCTCTGTGTGTTGCAGAACAGCTCTGCTCGGAACCTCAGTGTGAAGAGAGTAGTAGAGTAAGCCTACATTTGGCAAATCTTGTGTTGAAGAAATATGAAAAACAAAATTGAGAGTACATTTGTGCCTCCATAGTGCACTTGAGACGTTTCAAGAACTGAGAATGGCCTAAGGTTTTTGTCTCATGTCTCTATGACAACTGCGGTATGCTAGTCGTGTTTACTCTTTCAACTACTACTCTACCCTCCTGCTTTCAGATGTTCTCTCACCTTGCTGCATATCCCTCTGGGCTGTAGCCCGGGTGCTTGCTCGCTCTCTCTCTCTCTCTCTCTCTCTCTCTCTCTCTCTCTCTCTCTCTCTCTCTCTCAAATTCAAATTCAAATTCAAGCTGCTTTATTGGCATGAAAAACATTGTGTCAATATTGCCAAAGCAACAATGTATACAATATACATTGTAATACAATTAAAACAATGGCAAATAATAATATAGAATGGCAGTAAATAATAATACAAAATTAAATATAAAAAATAGTAACAATAAAATGGTAACAGTCAATAGTCGAATGTAATGTATGGTGTAATGCACCACTACCACCACCACTATCATTAAACTGCTATCATTACCATTACCACCCATACCATTACTATTTGGAATGATAAACAACAATAATAATACTAATAACAATAACAGTAATAACAATAACAGTCATAATAAGTAAGTTACTGCTTACTATGCAGATGTTATTATTCAGTGTCCCTCAGGCTATGGCAGGCAAATACATATTTGGCTGCAAGAGGAGCCATTGCTCCTTCGCCCATGAGTATTTTTAGTTTTTCCTCTGGGTTTAATAAGTTAAAATTTGGAATAAATGTAGTCATTTCTGTGAATAATGAATCTCTTGGTGAGGAATATTTATCACAGTAAAGGAGAAAGTGCATCTCTGTTTCTACCTCCCCTGTCGTGCAGTGACCACATACACGCTCCTCTTTGGGTAGCCATGTCTTTTTATGTCTGCCGGTTTCTATTGCCAATCGGTGGTCACTCAGCCTGTACTTGGTAAGGATCTGTCTCTGCTTCGAATCTCTGACAGAGTAGAGATATTCAGCCAATTCATATTCTCTGTTTAGGGTCAGATAGCAATTTAGTCGGCTTTGGGATTTTGTTTCGTTTTTCCAATGTTGTAAATATGAGTCCTTTGATTGGTTCATGATTTTGTTTATTGGAATTCTTTCTTTTGAAGCAGTGCCGGTGTCAGCTTGGTTGGTTAGGTCCAACACCAGCTGACTGAGAGGGCTCGTTTCTGGGCTCAGTTCTTGGGTTTGAAGTGCTTTAAATTGCAGACTCGAATTTGGACTTGAATTTAGATGTAGCCAAAATTTTAATGATCTTTTCTGTATTTTCATTATTACTGGAAAGCGGCCCAATTCTGCCCTACATGCATTAGTTGGTGTATTTCTCTGGACTTGTAGGATTTTCCGACAGAATTCTGCATGTAGGGTTTCAATTGGATGTTTGTCCCACATTTTAAAGTCCAGTTTATTGAGTGGCCCCCAAACCTCACTTCCGTAAAGAGCTATTGGTAGGATTACACTGTCAAATATTTTGGTCCAAATTCTAATTGGGATGTTGATTTTGAATAATTTCATTTTTATTGCATACAATGCTCTGCGGGCTTTTTCTTTGAGTGCATTCACTGCCATATTAAAGTTTCCCGATGCAGATATGGTCAGACCAAGGTAGGTGTAATTTTTTGTGTGTTCAATTATGGTGTTGTTCAGGGTGAATTTATATTTGTGTTTCTGACATCTGTTTTGTTTTTGGAAAATCATGATTTTAGTTTTTGGGAAATTTACTGCCAGGGCCCAATTATGGCAATATTGCTCTAGAATATTAATGTTCTGTTGAAGACCTTCTTTGGTTGGTGATAGAAGTACCAAGTCATCAGCATATAGCAGGTATTTCACCTCTGTGTCAAATAGTGTGAGTCCTGGCTCTCTCTCTCTCTTGACAGGTGTGGTGTGTTAGCGTTAGCGTTAGCGCAGTACTTGTTTGCAGGTCTGGCCGGTAGTGAGGCTAGCGACAGGCTAGGGGAGACAGACAGACAGGTGACGCGGGGAAGCCTCATGTCCTCCTGTTCTCCTCTATAAAGTAGGTGAGCAGATGTCTACCATTTCCTGGGGGAAGGAGATAAATTAAGTTTCCTCTCTCTCTCTCTCTCTCTCTCTCTCTCTCTCTCTCTCTCTCTCTCTCTCTCTCTCTCTCTCTCTCTCTCTCTCTCTCTCTCTCTCTCTCTCTCTCTCTCTCTCTCTCTCTCTCTCTCTCTCTCTCTCTCTCTCTCTCTCTCTCTGATGATGGAATGTTTGTTGGACCACATAACCCCCTTTTGCTCTCAGAACAACCTTATTTCGTCGGGTCATGGACTTTACAAGGTGTCGAAAGCGTTCCACAGGGATGCTGGCCCATGTTAACTCCAATGCTTCCCCCGGTTGTGTCAAGTTGGCTGGATGTCCTTTGGGTGGTGGACCATTCTTTATACACACATGAAACGGTTGAGTGTGAAAACCCCAGCAGCGTTGTAGTTATTGACACAAACCGGTGCGTCTGGCACCTACTACCATACCCCGTTCAACAGCACTTAAATATTTTGTCTTGCCCAGTCACCCACTGAATGACACACACCCATAATCCATGTCTCGAATGTCTCGAGGCTTAAAAATCCTTCTTTAACCTGTCTCCTCCCCTTCATCTACACGCAGTGAAGTGGATTTAACAAGTAACATCAATATGGGATCGTATCTTTCACCTGGATTCACCTGGTCAGTCTATGTCGTGGAAATAGCAATGTTTTTTATACTCAGTGTAGAGAGATACAGTAGGACCTCAGTGCCAGGAACATGTTGGATGGAGGTCTGAACTGAAACGTCTGTAACTGTGAAATTCACTGTGGATCAAGCCGTTACAGAAAACATTTATTGCGTAGTTACAACGGTTCTCTAATAATTTAGCCAGATATTATAAATAGCTTATGTGCTTCAGCACATTTTTTTGCCTGTTCAGTTGACTGGTTGGTCCTCTGAGGTTTGTGTCTTTGAGGTTCGACTGTCGAGAGGTAGAGAGGTCGAACAGTGTAGTTCTGCCATCAGACTGGCACTCTGTCGGTCTTGCCTGGGCTATGACAAGGTGTTGAAGGTAGTCGCGGTTTTGTCACACCGAGCCAACATAACCTTTTCTACACCGCTATGGAGCTCTCCATTGACTGACCGTAGTAGGATGCTGCGGGGTCAAGTTTCCCCTGGGTACAGATCTAGGATGAACTTCCCCTCGCCCAATCCTAACCTTAACCATTAGTTAGGAGAATGCTCAACTTTTGTATCGTGAATATCTCCCCTTTGTCATACATTTATTGTTTGAAGCCAAGAAATATGATATGAGGAGGACATTTACAGCACAATTGCCAAGACCCGCCCCTGTAGTTTACTAACAAATTTTGGAGCCGCATTTTTTAACGATTTAAGTTACAGCTAATGCCTTGCGCCTGAAGTTATAAAACACAATAAGCTGGATGCTAAATGCACATTACCATTATCAGTCCCTATGCTACACTACAATTCCCTATCCCCATCCACTCTATGCTCCACTACAATTCCCTATCCCCATCCACTCTAGTCTCCACTACAATTCCCTATCCCCATCCACTCTAGTCTCCACTACAATTCCCTATGCCCATCCACTCTATGCTCCACTATAATTCCCTATCCCCATCCACTCTAGTCTCCACTACAATTCCCTATCCCCATCCACTCTAGTCTCCACTACAATTCCCTATCCCCATCCACTCTAGTCTCCACTACAATTCCCTATCCCCATCCACTCTATGCTCCACTACAATTCCCTATCCCCATCCACTCTAGTCTCCACTACAATTCCCTATCCCCATCCACTCTAGTCTCCACTACAATTCCCTATCCCCATCCACTCTATGCTACACTACAATTCCCTATCCCCATCCACTCTAGTCTCCACTACAATTCCCTATCCCCATCCACTCTAGTCTCCACTACAATTCCCTATCCCCATCCACTCTAGTCTCCACTACAATTCCCTATCCCCATCCACTCTAGTCTCCACTACAATTCCCTATCCCCATCCACTCTAGTCTCCACTACAATTCCCTATCCCCATCCACTCGATGCTCCACTACAATTCCCTATCCCCATCCACTCTAGTCTCCACTACAATTCCCTATCCCCATCCACTCTATGCTCCACTATAATTCCCTATACCCATCCACTCTATGCTCCACTTTAATTCCCTATCCCCATCCACTCTATGCTACACTACAATTCCCTATCCCCATCCACTCTAGTCTCTAGTCTCCACTACAATTCCCTATCCCCATCCACTCTAGTCTCCACTACAATTCCCTATCCCCATCCACTCTAGTCTACACTACAATTCCCTATCCCCATCCACTCTAGTCTCCACTACAATTCCCTATCCCCATCCACTCTAGTCTCCACTACAATTCCCTATCCCCATCCACTCTAGTCTCCACTACAATTCCCTATCCCCATCCACTCTAGTCTACACTACAATTCCCTATCCCCATCCACTCTAGTCTCCACTACAATTCCCTATCCCCATCCACTCTAGTCTCCACTACAATTCCCTATCCCCATCCACTCTATGCTCCACTATAATTCCCTATCCCCATCCACTCTAGTCTCCACTACAATTCCCTATCCCCATCCACTCTAGTCTCCACTACAATTCCCTATCCCCATCCACTCTAGTCTCCACTACAATTCCCTATCCCCATCCACTCTAGTCTCCACTACAATTCCCTATCCCCATCCACTCTAGTCTACACTACAATTCCCTATCCCCATCCACTCTAGTCTCCACTACAAATCCCTATCCCCATCCACTCTAGTCTCCACTACAATTCCCTATCCCCATCCACTCTAGTCTACACTACAATTCCCTATCCCCATCCACTCTAGTCTACACTACAATTCCCTATCCCCATCCACTCTAGTCTCCACTACAATTCCCTATCCCCATCCACTCTATGCTCCACTACAATTCCCTATCCCCATCCACTCTAGTCTCCACTACAATTCCCTATCCCCATCCACTCTATGCTCCACTATAATTCCCTATCCCCATCCACTCTAGTCTACACTACAATTCCCTATCCCCATCCACTCTAGTCTCCACTACAATTCCCTATCCCCATCCACTCTAGTCTCCACTACAATTCCCTATCCCCATCCACTCTAGTCTACACTACAATTCCCTATCCCCATCCACTCTAGTCTCCACTACAATTCCCTATCCCCATCCACTCTAGTCTCCACTACAATTCCCTATCCCCATCCACTCTAGTCTCCACTACAATTCCCTATCCCCATCCACTCTAGTCTCCACTACAATTCCCTATCCCCATCCACTCTAGTCTACACTACAATTCCCTATCCCCATCCACTCTAGTCTCCACTACAATTCCCTATCCCCATCCACTCTAGTCTACACTACAATTCCCTATCCCCATCCACTCTATGCTCCACTACAATTCCCTATCCCCATCCACTCTATGCTCCACTACAATTCCCTATCCCCATCCACTCTATGCTCCACTACAATTCCCTATTCACACCCACTGCCAATGCTACGCTACAATTCCCTACTCACATACACTGCCTATGCTACGCTACAATTCCCTATTCACATCCACTGCCTATGCTATGCTAATTCCAAATTCCCAGTTATTACTTTCTCTTTTCATCTATCACTCTCTCCCCTCAACTTTTTCTCTCTTTCATGGTTTGCCCTGTATCCACTCCCCCACTGTCTATCTATTTCTATATAACTCTCTCTCTTTCTTGGAACCCCAATTCTCTCTTTTATCCTCTCCTCCCTTTCCTTTCCCCTGTCTGTCCTCATCTATACCCTTCTTTCTTGGCATCCCTCTCTCTCTTCCCTCTTTCTTGGCATCCCCCTCTTTCCCACATTTGATCCTCTCTTTCTTGACACCCCTCCCTCTCTATCTTCCCTTTCCTGACTCTCCCTAGCTTCTGTGCTGGCCTGTGTCTGGAAGCTGTATCATTGGCTGGAGGTCAGGTGGGGTTCCCCGGGCATTCAGGGTTTTTCCTGAATCCTTATCTACAAAGAGATGGTGTGTGTGTGTGTGTGTGTGCGTGTGTGTGTGTGTTTGGAGGGGGGGGCTTGGTGTGTGTTTGTGTCTGTGGGGAGGGGGGCGCTACATGGCTTCTCTGCCCAGTGTCTGCCCTTGACTGCATGCCAGAGGGTATCTGTCCAGCGCACACTGCAGACCGGATGCATTAGAATAAGGGGTGAGAAGTGTGTGTACAGTGCCTTCAGAAAGTATTCACATCCCTTGACTTTTTCTACAATTTTCTGTGTTAAAATGGATAAAATAGAAATAGTGTGTCACTGGCCTACATACAATATCCCGTAATGTCAAAGTGGAATTATGTTTTTAGACATTTTTACAAATGAATTCGAAATGAAAAGCTGAAATGTCTTGAGTCAATAAGGGATCAACCACTTTGTTATGGCAAGCCTAAATAAGTTCAGGAGTATAAATTTGCTTAACAAATCACATAAGTTGCATGGACTCACTCTGTGTTTAAAATAATTTTTGAATGACTACTTCCTTTCTGTATCCCACACATACAATTATCTGTAAGGTCCCTCAGTCAAGCAGTGAAATTCAAACATAGATTCAACCACAAAGACCAGGGAGGTTTTCCAATGCCTCGCAAAGAAGGGGACCTATTGGTAGATGTGTAAAAAAAAAAAAGCAGATGATGAATATCCCTTTGAGCATGGTGAAGTTATTAATTACACTTTGGATGGTGTATCAATACACCCAGTCACTGCAAAGATACAGGCGTCCTTCCTAACTCAGTTGCCGGAAAGGAAGGAAACAGCTCAGGGATTTCAACATGAGACCATGGCTGCAATCAGAGAAAACTGAGGATGGATCAACAACATTGCAGTTACTCCACAATACTAACCTAAATTACATAGTGAAAAGAAGGAAGCCTGTACAGAATACAAATATTCCAAAACATGCATCTTGTTTGAAATAAGGCACTGAAGTAAAACTGCAAAAAATATGTCAAAGAAATTAACTTTATGTCCTGAATACGGAGTTAAGTTTGGGGAAATTCCAACGCAATACATCACTGAGTACCACTCTTCATATTTTCAAGCATGGTGGTGACTGCATTATGTTATAGGTATGCTGGTCATTGGCAAGGACTGGGGACTTTTTTGGGATAAAAATAAATGGAATAGAGCTAAGCACAGGGAAAATCCTAGAGGAAAACCTGGTTCAGTCTGCTTTCCACCAGACACTGAGAGACAAATGCACCTTTCAGCAAGCCGAAAGCACAAGGCCAAATATACACTGGAGTTGCTTACCAAGACGACATTGAATGTTCCTGAGTGGCCAAGTTACAGTTTTGACTGCAAGACTTGAAAATGGCTGTCTAGCAAGGATCAACAACCATCTTGACAGAGATTGAAGAATTCTTTAAAGACTAATGTGCAAACATTGTTCAATCCATGTTGGCAAAGCTCTTAGAGGCTTACCCAGAAAGACTCACTGCTTTAATCACTCCCAATGGTGATTCTAACATGTATTGACTCAGGGGGTTGAATACTTATGTAATCCAGATTTAATAGTGCTTTTATGTGATATATTTTTTTAACAAAAGTTAGAATTTTTCTTCCACTTTGACAGAGTATTTTGTGTAGATTGTTGACAAAAAAAAAAGACATTTAAATCCATTTTAATTCCACCTTGTAGCGCAACAAAATGTGGAAAAAGTCAAGGGGTGTGAATATTTTCTGAAGGCATTGTATATGTGTGTGTGTGTGTGTGGCTATGTCTGTGTGTATATCCCTGAGGCATGGGTTTTACATTGCTGCATTATCATGACGGTGCCAAACACACAAACACAAACACATACACACACGCACAAAGTTGCCGCGCTCGACCTACATCACTTCCGCGCTCTGTATCAAAAGCACGGCGACTGCTAATGGAACAGTTGGCCAGTGTGTGTGGCAGTTTTTTTGTTTGTCCGCTGGATAATTAATTTGCCAAATGGCCCTCTGGGAACTGTAGGCAAGTTGTTTTATAAAATATGCCAGTATAACATACACATAGGAGTTGTAGTTCTCTGCAGTTCAGTACCTGAGGGTTTTGGTGGTCATGTCGATAGCGGTGATGCCGTGGTACATCAGTGTCTCACTCCACACCGGGTTCAGAGTGTTCTTCAGTGTTTTGGTGCGGAGCTTGTTCGCCTGCAGGAGACGAAAGTGAGAAGGAGAGAGGGATGAGAGACGGAAAGGGAGAAGGGAGGTTCAAAAAGGGGGAGAGAAAGGATTGGTTGAAAGAGGGAGAGAGGAGAGAGAAATGAAAAGTATAGAAAATAGTGGGTGTGGGAGCATAGGGGAAAGAAATGGGGGGCTGAGAAAGTGACAGGTGGGAAGAGATAAGAGAGAGAGAGAGAGGTGAGGCAATAAGTTGGAGAGGGAGAGGGCAATTGGGGTGGAGTAAGAGGGAGTTGAGATGATAGAGAGATATGAGGGAAATAATTAGGAAGAGAGAGACACACAGAGAGGGTAGGATGAAGAGAGGAAGTGATAGATAGTGAGATGATACAGCAAAGGACAGAGAGAGAGAGAGAGAGAGAGAGAGAGAGAGAGAGAGAGAGAGAGAGAGAGAGAGAGAGAGAGAGAGAGAGAGAGAGAGAGAGAGAGAGAGAGAGAGAGAGAGAGAGAGAGAGAGAGAGAGAGAGAGAGAGAGAGAGAGAGAGAGAGAGAGAGAGAGAGAGAGAGAGAGAGAGAGAGAGAGAGGAAACTTAATTTATCTCCTTCCCCCAGGAAATGGTAGACATCTGCTCACCTACTTTATAGAGGAGAACAGGAGGACATGAGGCTTCCCCGCGTCACCTGTCTGTCTGTCTCCCCTAGCCTGTCGCTAGCCTCACTACCGGCCAGACCTGCAAACAAGTACTGCGCTAACGCTAACGCTAACACACCACACCTGTCAATTAGCCCGCGCTAACACAATTAGCATGAAAAATCTAAGCCTCTCAATGAAGAAAGGCCCAGCGTTAGCGTCCGATAATGCTACGCTAACTTCCCCTTCATGAATGATTTAGAAGGCAGGGTTATCACATTAGCCAGTTCTAGATACTATTTTCCATTATATGCTGCCTCCAGGACGTGCTGCTGTTTTACATATTTCATTTATTTTCTTGGTTACACAACGGCTATTTCTTGTTTTGATGCCGAGACCAGGCACGCTTCCTCACTTACTCAGTCTTGAATCCCCTAAGTGCACACACACACACACACACACACACAAACACACACACGCATGCAAGCAAGCACGCACGCACACACACAGACGTGCACAAACACACCAAGAGAGCGAAGAACTGTATACTCTCAAGCCGCTCAAGCGCGAGCCTAAAACCCGACTCCCCGGGGCATTCTGGTGCTCCGGAGCTAATTGCCTCTCTCTCCCCATCCTACTCTCTCTTTCTCCCTCAAATCTCTCCCCGTCTCTCTCTTCCTCCATTCCTCCCTACCTCGTTTCATCTCTCATCCTTCACTCTTTCCCCCCCCTCCCTCTTTCTCATCTCCTCTTTTCCATCGATACCCCCAGGTATGTCCCGTCCAAAACAGCATATGGTGTCATAAAAAAAATCTCCTGCCTGGCTCCATCTCTCTTTCTCTCCCCTGCCCCCTTCCCCCCGTCATCAATGCTTGTTACATGTTTCCCTAAATATTTCATCCTTAGCCTCTCCCTCTCCCCGCATCCGTCTATATGGACTCTCTTCCTTTCCCTCTCTCCCCTGGTCCCCGAGCTCACACACAAAACTGGCTAAGACTGTGACTCAGAAATCTCATTCTCCATGCGCCACAATTAGGACAGGGGGCAGAAGAGAACGTTGAGCCGGGAAGATACCTAGAACCACTCTCACTGCTCTCGCTCTCTTTCTCAATCTTTTCACCTCTCGCGCACTTTCTCTCTCTCGGGGTTCTGTCTCTGTCGTCCTCTCTCTCTCTTTCGCTCCCTCTGTCTTTCTTCCTCCCTCTCTATCTCTCTCTTCATCTCTCTCTCTCTCTCTCTGTGTGATGTGTGTAATGTGTGAGTGTGTGTGAGGAGGAGAGAGTGTGTAATGGTGTGTGTTTTGTTTTTGTGGATGAGAGAGAGAGAGAGCAAGTGTGTGTTTCTGTGGAGGTGTGTTTAGTCAGGTGTTTCTGTCCAGGTGAGTCCGGCGGTCCTTTAGTATGAGGAATCAGCTTGTGCCCCTGTATGTGTGGAAGCTGGTGTGTGAAGTAGTGTGTATCTATGTGGGAGTCTCTCTGTGTGTGTGTGTGTGTGTGTGTGTGTGTGTGTGTGTGTGTGTGTGTGTGTGTGTGTGTGTGTGTGTGTGGGTGTGTGTGTGTGTGTGTGTGTGTGTGTGTGTGTGTGTGTGTGTGTGTGTGTGTGTGTGTGTGTGTGTGTGTGTGTGTGTGTGTGTGTGTGTGTGTGTGTGTGTGTGTGTGTGTGTGTAACTAAGAACAAAAATAGAAAGGGGGAGAGGGAGAGTGTGTGTGTGTGCTCGTGCCCCTGTGTGTGCAAGATGGTGTGTATGCGTGTGAGTCCCTCCCTGCCTGTCTGCCAGCCCGCCTGTCATCCTCTGTTTCACACTCACGTGCTCCCCACTCCTCGGCGCCGTAGACTCATGTGGTTGATATTTACCAAACGGGGGTTTGTGGGTACTTACGTATGTGCTGACGTATATCCCCCCCATCTACACTCGCCTGTTGACGTGAGTAGTGTAACAATCGGCGCTGTTTCCATGACAACCACCTGCTGCTGCCCTCCCCTCATCCATCTCCCCCCTAGCTCTCTCCTTCTCTCACCCCTTTACCTCCCGCCCTTCTCTTGGCACTGTGTTGCTATTCCAAGGTCATAGAGGGTCACATAGAGATGGAGAGATAGTGACAGAGATGGGACGGAGGGCGGGCGGGATGCAGAAATATGGTGTGGAACAAAAGAAGGAAGGGAGGAATTAACAGAAGCAGACCTGGTGGCTTTTTTTGCTGTATTTTTTGGGGGTTCGACCACAGACATTGTGTTTATAATACCTGTCTGGCTCTGTCTCCATGCGGCTATCACAACTTCCTTTGATGTTGACCCAAGCCCAAGATGGCCGCCAGCAATAATCAACCTGAGAAGATTTTGTGTCAGCTGCCAAACCTCCCAGCCATTCACAAGAACAACAACTCCAAGATCTAAACAAAGCCAGTCAAATGGGACCAAGACAATGCTGTGGAGCAATGTCACATTAACCAGCCAAGTGCCAAAACAACTCCTTTTCAATAGTCGACGTGGCGTGTCAACGTGCTACATTAGCGTGTCAATGTGCTACATTAGCTAGCTAGTTACATTTAGCCCTAAAGCCAAAGCCCAGTTTTTTCCAAGTACAGTGGGGAGAACAAGTATTTGATACACTGCCGATTTTGCAGGTTTTCCTACTTACAAAGCATGTAGAGGTCTGTAATTTTTATCATAGGTACACTTCAACTATGAGAGACGGAATCTAAAACAAAAATCCAGAAAATCACATTGTATGATTTTTAAGTAATTAATTTGCATTTTATTGCATGACATAAGTATTTGATACATCAGAAAAGCAGAACTTAATATTTGGTACAGAAACCTTTGTTTGCAATTACAGAGATCATACGTTTCCTGTAGTTCTTGACTAGGTTTGCACACACTGCAGCAGGGATTTTGGCCCACTCCTCCCTACAGATCTTCTCCAGATCCTTCAGGTTTCGGGGCTGTCGCTGGGCAATACGGAGTTTCAGCTCCCTCCAAAGATTTCCTATTGGGTTCAGGTCTGGAGACTGGCTAGGCCACTCCAGGACCTTGAGATGCTTCTTACGGAGCCAATCCTTAGTTGCCATGGCTGTGTGCTTCGTGTCGTTGTCATGCTGGAAGACCCAGCCACGACCCATCTTCAATGCTCTTACTGAGGGAAGGAGGTTGTTGGCCAAGATCTCGCGATACATGGCCCCATCCATCCTCCCCTCAATACGGTTCAGTCGTCCTGTCCCCTTTGCAGAAAAGCATCCCCAAAGAATGATGTTTCCACCTCCATGCTTCACGGTTGGGATGGTGTTCTTGGGGTTGTACTCATACTTCTTCTTCCTCCAAACACGGCGAGTGGAGTTAGACCAAAAAGCTCTATTTTTGTCTCATCAGACCACATGACCTTCTCCCATTCCTCCTCTGGATCATCCAGATGGTCATTGGCAAACTTCAGACAGGCCTGGACATGCACTGGCTTAAGCAGGGGGACCTTGCGTGCGCTGCAGGATTTTAATCCATGACGGCGTAGTGTGTTACTAATGGTTTTCTTTGAGACTGTGGTCCCAGCTCTCTTCAGGTCATTGACCAGGTCCTGCCGTGTAGTTCTGGGCTGATCCCTCACCTTCCTCATGATCATTGATGCCCCACGAGGTGAAATCTTGCATGGAGCCCCAGACCGAGGGTGATTGACCGTCATCTTGAACTTCTTCCATTTTCTAATAATTGCGCCAACAGTTGTTTCCTTCTCACCAAGCTGCTTGCCTATTGTCCTGTAGCCCATCCCAGCCTTGTGCAGGTCTACAATTTTATCCCTGATGTCCTTACACAGCTCTCTGGTCTTGGCCATTGTGGAGAGGTTGGAATCTGTTTGATTGAGTGTGTGGACAGGTGTCTTTTATACAGGTAACGAGTTCAAACAGGTGCAGTTAATACAGGTAATGAGTGGAGAACAGGAGGGCTTCTTAAAGAAAAACTAACAGGTCTGTGAGAGCCGGAATTCTTACTGGTTGGTAGGTGATCAAATACTTATGTCATGCAATAAAATGCAAATTAATTATTTAAAAATCATACAATGTGATTTTCTGGATTTTTGTTTTAGATTCCGTCTCTCACAGTTGAAGTGTACCTATGATAAAAATTACAGACCTCTACATGCTTTGTAAGTAGGAAAACCTGCAAAATCAGCAGTGTATCAAATACTTGTTCTCTCCACTGTATATGGACTAGCCAACCAAATAGAAAAAGGGGAGAGACAGAGTGTTCCTGGGCTAGGGTAAAACAAATTTGCAGAATAAGCTCTATTTTGGTGGCCTCGGGTACATTTGAATGCCTTGATTCCAACCGAAATACACAGCTAAATTATAGAATATTTTTTTAACCTTTATTTTACTAGGCAAGTCAGTTAATAACAAATTCTTATTTTCAATGACGGCCTAGGAACAGTGGGTTAACTGCCTTGTTCAGGGGCAGAACATAATTTTACCTTGTCAGCTCAGGGATTTGATCTTGCAACCTTTCGGTTACTAGTTCAACACTCTAACCACTAGGCTACCTGCCGCCTCAAACTTTAACAACTTTAACTGCCAGGTTTGTAAAATAAGTTGTGGTATTGCATAGAAAGACATTAATTTACAATTAAAATTACTGAAAGTGTATGAATTCAGTCTGCTGTAAAAAGACACAAAAAGGAAACTTAAGAACAGGAAGCATAGAAATAGCGCACATAGAACATATTTACTGCTTCTTAGACTTGCGTTCAATGAGAATGACAGATCTAACTCAATTCTATGTGAATTTGGTAGGGTCGCCCAAAACATAACATTTTGCAGGTTTAAACCTGTCTTCTCTTGAGATGAAAACCATTTACAGTTTTACTGCAAGATATGAATTGCCACAATTATGTTTGTTCTTCAAATATGTATTTTACTGGCTCAGCTGTGTACAATTAGGGGACAATTAGGGTAAGGAAACCAATGTGTCAATTTGGATTGACTTTTAACAGTTTGGCCTGTCAATCAATCACTGTGGGTGGAACTGTCAGGAGAGGGGGCAGGATGTTTGTGAGTCACAGAGTTGGTAGGGTTACAGACCTGTCAATCCCTGTGGGTGGAACTGTCAGGAGAGGGGCAGGATGTTTGTGAGTCACAGAGTTGGTAGGGTTTCAGACCTGTCAATCACTGTGCGTGGGACTTTGAGGGAAGGTGGTAGATTAGTAATTTGGTCAGAAAAACTAGTTTAGTTGACTCTTTCAATGTAATTTATTGTGGCAAAAATGACATCTCAAAAACGACAGTTGAAGACGGAAGTTTACATACACTTAGGTTGGAGTCATTAAAACTTGTTTTTCAACCACTCCACAAATTTCTTGTTAACAAACTATAGTTTTGGCAAGTCAGTTAGGACATCTACTTTGTGCATGACACAAGTAATTTTTCCAACAATTGTTCACAGACAGATTATTTCACTTATAATTCACGGTATCACAATTCCAGTGGGTCAGATGTTTACATACACTAAGTTGACTGTGCCTTTAAACAGCTTGGAAAATTCCAGATAATGATGTCATGGCTTTAGAGGCTTCTGATAGGCAAATTGACATAATTTGAGTCAATTGGAGGTGTACCTGTGGATGTATTTCAAGGCCTACCTTCAAACTCAGTGCCTCTTTGCTTGACATCATGGGAAAATCAAAAGATTTTAGCCAAGACCTCAGAAAAAAAATTGTAGACCTCCACAAGTCTGGATCATCCTTGGGAGCAATTTCCAAACGCCTGAAGGTACCACGTTCATCTGTACAAACAATAGTACGCAAGTATAAACACCATGGGACCACGCAGCCATCATACCGCTCAGGAAGGATAAGCGTTCTGTCTTCTCGAGATGAACATAGTTTGGTGCGGAAAGTGCAAAATCAATCCCAGAACAACAGCAAAGGACCTTGTGAAGATGCTGGAGGAAACAGGTACAAAAGTATCTATATCCACAGTAAAACGAGTCCTATATTGACATAGCCTGAAAGGTCGCTCAGCAAGGAAGAAGCCACTGCCTCAAAACCTCCATAAAAAAGCCAGACTACGGTTTGCAACTGCACATGGGGACAAAGATCGTACTTTTTGGAGAAATGTCCTCTGTTCTGATGAAACAAGAATAGAACTGTTTGGCCATAATGACCATCATTATGTTTGGAGGAAAAAGGGGGAGGCTTGCAAGCCGAAGTACACCATCCCAACCGTGAAGCACGGGGGTGGCAGCATCATGTTGTGGGGGTGCTTTGCTGCAGGAGGGATTGGTGCACTTCACAAAATAGATGGCTTCATGAGGAAGGAAAATTATGTATATATATTGAAGCAACATCTCAAGACATCAGTCAGGAAGTTAAACTTGGTCGCAAATGGGACTTCCAAATGGACAATGACCCCAAGCATACTTCCAAAGTTGTGGCAAAATGGCTTAAGGACAACAAAGTCAAGGTATTGGAGTGGCCATCACAAAGCCCTGACCTCAATCCTATAGAAAATTTAGGGGCAGAACTGAAAAAGTGTTTGCGAAAAAGGAGGCCTACAAACCTGACTCAGTTACACCAGCTCTGTCAGGAGGAATGGGCCAAAATTCCCCCAACGTATTGTGGGAAGCTTGTGGATGCCTACCCGAAACGTTTGACCCAAGTTAAACAATTTAAAGGCAACGCTACCAAATACTAATTGAGTGTATGTAAACTTCTGACCCACTGGGAATGTGATTATTATTATTATTATGAAATGTCACATTCTTAAAATATAGTGGTGATCCTAACTGACCTAAGACAGGGAATTTTTACTTGGATTAAATGTCAGGAATTGTGAAAAACGGAGTTTAAATGTATTTGGCTAAGTTGTGTGTAAACTTCCGACTTCAACTGTATATCTGGTCTACTCTTTCAATTTAGTTTGTTTGGCAAAAACCTAAGAATTTTTTTTGTGTTCTGCCAAGTAAACATGTTGAGAAACAACAATATAGAATTGCAGGAAAATGGTTTTAAAAATGCTGCTGTATAAGTGACGTAGTATGCCAGGAACATACTGTATGTATACTGTAGCTCAAAAAGTAAGGGTATGTTGTGTAGTAAGCTGTTAGTAGCCTATGTGTCTCACCCTAAGAATATGGTCCCTCTCCACCTCAGAACTTAGCCTACTGTTCTGACTTGGTGGTGCACATGTATCCTATACCCTGTTTTAGAGAAATGTCATCATCGAATATTGTAAGAGCTTTCATTGTCTGCTTATGTTCCCCCGTTATTTTTCCTACGGTTCTGACTTGGTGTACAGGGAGAATACTGTAAGAATGGCCCATGTTCTGAATTCTGTCGCTGTACATTTCAAAAGCGCGGAACGAACAGGCATATCATCCGTCTCAGCTCACTCATGTCTTAATCGAAATTATGGCTTGACTCTTATCTGCTCATCATTCCCTTATGCCATAGTCTCCATTGTTATATTACTTATACATGTACAGGTCTATCGGATTAGTATATTATTCATTATTTTAGGCTATGTTAGAATGATGCATTTCATTGTTTCGCTTACTTTGTGTAGCCTATTATAATTCGCTTATGTGGTTCTCTATATATCAGACCATCATACTATATGATGGTCTGTAACCATGTTTGCCAGTGACAATCTCTTCACATTCAAATACTTTTGTTCAACAAAAAGTTCACGTAATTCCAGTTCATATTGCGAGGGTTGTTGCTAGGGTTGTTTTGTTTGTGCAATGCGCTGTCTTCGCGTCAGTATATTGTCTATAAAAGTGGAGCCCCGTGATTGTATTTTCCTTACTTTTAAGACCACACAATATAATACTTCAAATGGTATGCTAACAGCTGAGATACCGTCGTTCTCTCTCTCGCTCTCTCTCTCTTGCTCTCTCTCTCTCTCTGTCTCTGTCTATCTCTGTCTCTGTCTATCTCTGTCTCTCTCTCTCTCTCTGTCTCTCTCTCTCTCTCTGTCTCTCTCTCTCTCTCTCTCTCTCTCTCTCTCTCTCTCTCTCTCTCTCTCTCTCTCTCTGGTGACTTAAAGAAGAGTAAAGTTAAGGCCTCAACATCTTGCTGGATTTGATCTGAACTAACATCTATCTGAATTTCTCTTACAGTTTGAAAGTGCTGAACAAATAGGCACTTGCTCATACATAGAGCTAAGTGTGATAATAAACATCATGAATTTAATGAACATAAATATAATCATGTTTGTGTGTGGTCCAAAAGTCGGTATTCGTTATTATTGAAGGAAAATGCTTTTTTTTTTTATAGAGTTACACAAATCCACAAGGATAAAAGTAGTAGCCATGTTAATTTAAGCAAGTCAGCCATATCAGCTATGTTTTTTAAAAGGCAGTAAATGAGGCTGAATGAACTGTTTCGCTGCCAGACAAGGCTCCTCTGATACCCAGGTGTAACGGTGGTAAGGATTCACTCCGTGGTGCTGAAAGGAAAGTTCAGCTGATGGGACAGCTTTCTGTAGGCGCTAACAGTTTGTGGGGCACTGTTTGTCACTGTTACAATGCATTAAATGTATTGTTTAGTGTTGTGTTGTGTAGTGGCTTTGCTGGCATAGGATTTGCATGCTAAAATTGCCACTGGACACTTTAATCAAATCAGTAGGCCTATAGCAATAAGTATCATGACATTAGCTTTATTAACCTTCAGTCTCTTTTCTTTTATCATATTTTGGAACAGAATGAGTCTCTCTCTCCACTACCTATTGTTCCTGCAGTGACGATTGAATATAATATATCTGGAGATAATCGCCAGAAAGCAGTAATAGCCTACCCGTATGCAAATGAGGTAGCCAAATGAACGGCTATCCCACCGAGGCGATTCGGTTCCGTTTACCTACATAATGTTTCCGTCATCCTTTCCTATGACCGAAAACAACAATCACTAACCTCTAGTTGGATGAAGATTTCTACCTCAACGAGTCAGCGGCGCAGGACATACTGCTCACCCCCGGGGCCAGGCCCTAATCCCAGAGACTCAGAAGAGGAAAAGGCGACGTAAGAGAGGCCAACGTGCGGGAACCCTGACAAAACTACGTCGGCAAATAAATAATCTGCCTCTACCCTCAGTTCTATTAGTGAACATGCAACAAACAAACTGGACGAGCTCTGTTCGAGATTATCCTGTCAACGGGACCGGAAGAACTGAACAAGGACATGGATGAACAAGGACATGGATAATATACATCTAGCTGGTTTCGTATACATCGTCAAGTCCGCAGGGCAGTGTCAGGTAAGGTTGGGGGGAAGCGGTGTGTATTTTTGCTAACAACAGCGGCTGCGCACACTCTAATATTAAGGAAGTCTCGAGGTTCTGCTCTCCTGAGTTAAAATACCTCATGATGAGCTGTAGACCATACTATTTACCAAGAGAGTAGCTGTCTATTTACCACCACAAACCGATGCTGGCACTATGACCGCACTGAACGAGCTGTATAGGGCAAATACGAGCTGTATCAGTCTTCACTGATATTTCCAACCTCTCCCTGACCCAGTCTGTAAAACCTACATGTTTCAAGCTGACCACCATAGTCCCTGTGCCCAAGAACGCTAAAGTAACCTGTGTAAATGACTATTGCCCCATAACACTCACATCTGTAGCCATGAAATTGTAAGGACAGACGCTGGAGACGAGAAGCAAGTACAGGGAGTGAACATTTAATGAAACAACGAACATATAACAAAACAAGAACAGCGTCTGGACAGGGGGAACAAAACGACATTACGACAATAATGCTAACACAGGGATCTAACCGAGGAACAGACAGATATATGAGGGGCAATCAACGAGGTAATGGAGTCCAGGTGAGTCCAGCAAGCGCTGATGTGCGTAATGACGGTGACAGGTGTGCGTAATGATGGGCAGCTTGGCGCCTTTGAGCGCCAGAGAGGAGGAGCGGGAGCAGGCGTGACAGAAATGCTTTGAAAGGCTGGTCATGGCTCACATCAACACCATCATCCCAGACAACCTGGACCCACTCCAATTCGCATACCGTCTCAACAGATCCACAGATAACGCAATCTCTATTGCACTCCACACTGCCCTTTCCCACCTGGACAAAAGGAACAACTATGTAAGAATGCTGTTCATTGACTACAGCTCAGCGTTCAACACCATAGTGCCCTCCAAGCTCAACACTAAACTAAGGACCCTGGGGTTAAACACCTCCCTCCGCAACTGGAAACAACAGGAACAGGATCCTAACTGTCAACCTGTACCTTTTCCTGTTTGCCGGAAAACGGCTGCTGGCTAAGGACGCTGCTGGGACATATGCAGCGTTTACGTTTTCACTCTTTACTTGAATTGCTGTTTAAACTGGTTTTGGAATTGAGCAATTTTACCTGCATCTTGGTTTGTCTTCTCCCAAACTTTGACTGCAGCCAACCACAGTGTACAAGAATAGCACAGATACCACGAGGCATGACAAACCAGCAGCTTCCCAGTCATCACTCGCTTTGTGACTGACACGCGCCTGTCCTATCAATAGATCACTAGAAGATGCATATCGTTCATTCTAGAGGGAGAAGACTATACCGACGTTTCTGTCTAGCTAATTGAAACCTTTAAATGAAAAGAAGCCTAGTTAGTTGAAAAAAGTTGCCAGCTGACAATAACTGTGTTCGAATACCCATACTAACATACTGTATACTACATACTTAATGAGTATATACTACATACTATATACTATTAGTTCATTTTAGTATACTGTAAACGAGCGGTATCCTTTCAATTGAGCGTACTAGCTCTTCGCCTGTCTACCGGAAGTTGATGCTGTTGCTATGCAACCTCTTGCTACCTTGTTAGTATAACAAATGACTAGCTAGACATTTTACGACTTCGGGTGTGTTCTTAAATTCAATCTGGAGTGCCATAGAGCACTCAGAGTGCGCTCTGGGCGTTCGTAAATTCAGAGCGTTGTCAGATTGTCCGTTTGTAAATTCAGAGAGTTTCGCTCTCTGAGCGCACACTGGACGCTCGGGCCGAGGAGTAGGGTTGATTCGAGCGTTCTGACCTTACAATGGCAGTCAAGCACTCAAGCTAACGTTGGCTAGCTTGCTAGCTATTTCCAGGCACAAATGAGAGAACACCTCACTCTGACCATTTCACTCGCCCTAGCGATGAATTTGTATCCACTCTCGTTGGACTTCGGCAGCATATTTTCCAGCATTTTCTTCAAATCTGAAAACGATGTGAAGCCACACCCATTTTCTGAAGAAAGTCATTATGGGCCCTAAAAGTACGGAAATAGTGTCCACTGCTTGTATCCTTCATATTTTGGCGAATGTAGTACGACATCCGGGAACTTTTGGCATACTAACTATATCCATACTATGACCAATAGGCATTCTATATACTCAATTTACGTCACAAATAGTACAGTTAGTGCGGTTAGTATGAGTATTCAAACACAGATAATGAGTCTGTTATCGTCTGTTTAGCCGACCACCGGTGCTTATGGAAAACACTGATTAAGCCCAGTGCTTTGGCCAACCTCACAGGTGATATTGTCTGTCCAGTAAACAGCAGAGAAGCACTCCAAATTCAACACATTATCCACAATATACGCAACTGGAATCATTTCAAAATGTACTATGTCCATGAAAGTATGGCAATCATATCTAGGAATCTTAAGTGCCATGCTATCGCAAGCTGCAGTACTTAAAATTAGTTTTGGATTACAGTAAAGCACTCTCCCGTCTATTCGATACGTCACGGTGGTTTGGGTAGGACCATTTAGCGCTTCACTGTGAGGCAAGCTGTTTCAGTGGAAAGAAACACACACACACACGACTAATAGACTGGGTACCACTAATATGGAAGACGATGAGGGATAGGAGGGTTGTAGTGACCTTGCTTGCTCCGGGCAGGAGGTGGAGCTTGACGTATGGATCGGCCAGTCCGTTGGAGTCCATGGCCTTCAGTCCCTGTGGAGACACACACAGACAGAACACACTTGGTCAAGGTTTAGCTAGCATACACACGGCATACGGTCATACACCACAGGCCGTACGCCAGACAAGGTCAGGGCATGACAAAGAGCATTATGTCCTTTGGTGTTCAACTCTACTCTTGTTTTGTCTATTGTGTCGCATGCCATTCTACTCAACTCGTTTTCCTTCTACGTCCATCACTTCTCAAGCTAGTCTGTTTGTATGTAGGTGTGCCAGCACTACCAATGCTTTCCATTGGGTTGGGGTGCTGATCTGGGTATTAACATAGTCAATCGCCTTCCAAAAAAGGACAAATGATAGCAACTCCCTGAAATTACATAAGTAGGAAGGCACAGAATTACGGCCGATTCCCAAATCGCACCATATTCGCTATGTAGTGCACAACGTTTGACAAGGACCCATATAGCGCGTGTCAAAAGTAGTGCACTTTATAGAGAATGGGGTAACATTTGGGACGCACTTTTAGTCAGGGTATATTATTGAATGGGTGCATCTCAGCTTCACATCTACCGTAATACCCATAAGGAGTATATATTGAATGTTTGCCTGGTGTGGGCTGAATGCAAAATGTATCTTTCTAGCCCGGATCGCATCAATACTCCACTCTGCCTCATTGTCAAGAGATACATCTTGGTTCTCTCTCACTGAATAGAGTTCACGGGTTTTCGCGGCAAGCACCATTGTCTTCATGACTTCACGGCTTGATGTGCTGGGTTCAGAGCTAAGCCTGTCTCCGCGGAAAAGATATGTAGAGTAACTTTTGAAGCTGCAACGCTAACCTAAGGCTTGCAGTGGATTGGATAGTGCTTAAGCTAATTTCCCTTTGATTCTCGACGCTTTGTGTGGAGGGGACGTGGCTTAGCTTCGGCTCTTGGGGTGTGTAAGTGGAGTCTTGTTTTCAAGCTTAGCCCTTGACGGAGATTAGAACAGTTGGGTTTCTTACCTTGGCTTTGTGGATTGTACAGTGTAGACAGTTGTTCTCGTGATCGAAGAGCAGGGTGAACTCCAGGGTGCCCAGATAAGCTGTAAAACAAAACAATCGATACAGACGATCCATTCTTGGCAATTGGTTTGGCCCTGGCTGTGAATACAGCCTAAATAAAAGTGTGTGTAAATGAATTGAATGCACAGAAACACATATGCATGCACAGATGGCCACACAGATGCATGCACATAAACATAAACACCAACACACACACACCTTCCAACCCCCACCTCCCCAAACACAAAAAACCTGTAACTCCAGCCTCCTGCACAATTCTGGAATCTGGATACGCCAATGCTTATTTTCCTGACACTCTCTTAAAAAGCACACCTTGTTTGTATTACTCGCTGTGAGTGGAAAGAAAAAAAGAGACTTGAGGACTGAATAACATTACTCCGACACAGCAAAATAAATCACACAGTGTGTGTGTGTGTGTGTGTGTGTGTGTCTGTCTGTCTGTGTGTGTGTGTGAGCCCCTCTGTCGGAGAAACTCGGAGCGAGCGACAACGAACGCGAGACAATGACGGCGGAGAAGATGCTCGACTCACAATTACTTCCCTTAAACACATGCAGTGCCAGCTAACACTGAGAAATGTACCCAGAAATAGGTTTTGACACAAACAAATGGCGACTTCGAGAGTCGGGATCAAACCGCAACAATATTGAGGCCCGTGTTTGTTTTCCGATGATTAACTAGGATACACATTCATTTCCATAAATCACCGCACGGACCCCATTGAGTTCATGTGCGTAGACATGCACGAACACACACAATTTGACACCTGTACACACTGTCTTAAGCATACCCATACACACACATAGAGACAAACTCAAACACAACACAAGCACACTAAGAGACCAACAGAGAAACAGACATGCATGAATACATGACTTCACAACTGGAACATCATTAATTAACTAGCCGACATTTTAACACCCACAGTTAAAGCCATAATGACACTCAGAAAGACAAACAAATGACACTTTGACCAATCGATGTACACAATTGTCAAAATCATTGTAATAAAACACACAGTGCCTTCAGAAAGTATTCACACCCCTTGACTTTTTCCGCAAAAATTTAGATTTTTGTCACTGGCCTACACACAATATCCCATAATATCAAAGTGGAAATATGTTTTTGGAAATTTTGACAAACTAATTAATGAAAAATGTCTTGAGTCAAAAAGTATTCAACCCCTTTGTTATGTCAAGCATAAATAAGTTCAGGAGTAAAAATGTGCTTCAAAAGTCACATAATAAGTTATTAATTACACTTTGAATGGTGTATCAATGTACCCAGTCACTACAAAGATAGAGTACCACTCTCAATATTTTCAAGCATAGTGGTAGCTGAATCATGTTATGGGTATTCTTGTAATTGTTAAGGAATAGCGAGTTTTTCATTATAAAAAAAGAAATGGAATGGAGCTAAGCACAGGCAAAATCCTAGAGGAAAACCTTGATCATTCTGCTTTCCACCAGACACTCGGAGATGAATTAACCTTTAAGCAGGACAATAACCTAAAACACAAGGCCAAATATACCCTGGTGTTGCTTACCAAGACGACTTTGAATGTTCCTGAGTGGCCTCAGTTTGACTTCAATCGTCTTGAAAGTGTATGGCAAGACTTGAAAATGGCTGTCTAGCAATTTTCAACAACCAACTTGACAGAGCTTAAAGAAGTTAAAGAACAATGTACAAATATTCCGTGCAAAGCTCTTAGAGACTTACCCAGAAAGACACTGCTGTAATAGCTGCCGAAGATGCTTCTACAATGTATTGACTTTTTCTGTGTGAATACTTATGTACATTTGATATTTCTGTATTTCATTTTCAATAAATTTGCCAAAATTTTAAATTTTTCACTTTGTCATTATGTGGTAATGTGTGAATATGGGTGAGATTTTTGTTTGTTTTTATTTCATTTTGAATATTTTTTTCCCTGTTACACAACAAAATGTGGAATAAATCAAGGGGTATGACTACTTTCGGAAGGCACTGTATATGTTAAATGAGTGTATGCACAAAACAAATGTTTGGACAACCGTTGTGGCTAGAATACACCCAGAGGTAATGTGCAATGGTTGTGAATGTGTTGTGAATGTGTTGCGAATGCATTGTGTGGAACGTTTTGTAAAAAATAATATTGTCAAATGAGATTTCTCAATTTCTAATCCTTTCTGTTCTGTGTCCTCATATACCCAAGAAACACTGTTAATTTGTGCTTGTGTATTGCTCATTCCTTTGAAATATACTTGGAACAAAACATGGATTTATGCGATATTAATTGGATGTTGTTGGAGATGTCAGGAACATTTGGCCCACTTATCTTTCTTTAGAACCCTGGCTAATGACGTGTTACCAAGCGATGTTCTTAATTATTGTAAACATTGAGATGAATTGAGGATATGGCATCTTATTGAGAATGTTTGCGTTGGCGGTGGAATGTTTCGAAATAGATTCACACACACACACACACACACACACACACACACACACACACACACACACACACACACACACACACACACACACACACACACACACACACACACACACACACACACACACACACCATACTTGACCCAAAGGCCTTCCTTTCCCTAAACCCTGAACCCCACCAAACCCCCACCCCCCTCCCACTCACTTTCATCATCGTCGTCCGAATCCGCCCCTTCTTGCCTTTCCCCCCGGTCCTCTTCGATGGGTTTCCTCTCCTTCTCCTTATTCTCTCCGTCCGTCTCCCCTCCATTGCTCAATCCGAAATCTGGTTCCTTCAGGATCTTCTTCTCCCGGGGCGGTGGCGGGGTCATGGGAAAGTCGTGGAAGCGCGGGAAGAAGTCGGAGATCTGCGGGATAGGCATTATGGGCCCGGGGCACACGTTGATGGCAAAGTGCTCCTGCATGGAGATCTTGACGGGAGAGGGTGGAGGGAGAGATCTGGGAGCAGAGGAGGCAGCACGAGAAGGTGGGGGGGAGGATGGGGTGGAGGAGGAGGGAGGGATGGAGAGATGGGAGGTGGAAGAGTTGGGTGGGGGGGCGAAGTGGGAGTGGGGCGGAGGAGGTTTCGATACGCTCATGTGGACCGCCGGATGGGACTGTGGGTAGGCGGGTAGGCAGGTAGGTAGGTAGGTAGGTAGGTAGGTAGGTAGGTAGGTAGGTAGGTAGGTAGGTAGGTAGGTAGGTAGGTAGGTAGGTAGGTAGGTGTGTTGTGGGGGGGTGGGGATGGAGATGAGATGAAGAGAGAGAAATAGAGAGAGAGAGCGATATGAATGAGAAGGGAGGAAAGGAAGGAATGGTGGGAGACAGGGCGATAGTATCACTCACTTTATCGAGTATATCTCACTTCCTGGTTCTTTTGCTGTACTTAGTCGCTCTCTCTCCTACTGTTCATAATGATCTTCTTCAAGTACCTGAGCTGATGTAAGCTACTCCCAATATCTCAATAGTCTTTCAGATCTCCGAATATATATTCATGTTTGACAGTGTATCGTTCTACTCTCTCCATTTACTGTTATTTATACCTCTCTTTCTCCCTCTACATCTCTCCCTAATCTTTCTTTCGCTTTCTCTCTACATCTCTTTCTCAGTAAGTATATACATGGCTTCACAATCCAAGATGGCAGCATGTCAAGTCGTTTGTCTGTGACTTGTAGATTTTAACCTACTAATAACCTAATCCACAATTGCCTTGTTGTGTAGTGCAATCTATTTTGTTTTGCTGGTGTAAAGATCGCGTGTCTCCCACAACTCGGATACATACATTTTTTTCCGCTATTTGCACTTCTTTACTTGAAGTTTACCGAAGTAACCCTATCTCTGGCTGGCCTGGGTTCTATTCTCAGCTTTCCCTCCACAGAGTGTCTCGTCCAAGCTGCTCCTCTTCACTCTCCTCCTGGTTGTCAGAGGCAGCTCAACAATCCCCAACCCGTTCTCTCAATCGATCCCCACACTCAATCAACTCACACGCGCACAGACTCACACATACGCGCAGTCCCTCTCTCCCCTCACGTTTCCTTGGCCTCTATTTCTTACATCTCTCAGAGAAAATGTCAATTTTCGTGGTATTTCTTTATGCACTGACTTTCCTGAACTCTGGAGAAAACGAACAGTGTCGCTGGGTGAGTATATCTGACAATGTACTGTACTCTCCCGTCCATTAGACATTTTTTAGACATTTTGTCTGCGGGAACTCGCTCTTTTTCACTCGGTCCACTGATGCATTTGTGGCATGATGTGAACAGTACGAACTTGTCACTACCAAAGTCTAATGGTTTTAAATGACTGTTTTGTATTGTCTGGAAACTCACTTGTAGAATTCGCTTGCAGTAGGTCTCTTAAAAAAGTGACGCCGTGTAAGGTTATTAAACAGAGGTGCGTAGTTATTCTTCTTTTGTTGACATCTGTTAACGTGCAACCTAACCCTGGCCCTGATATGCAATGTCTCCAATCCCCCTTTGATTTTAAATCTATTATTTTTCATTTAAATGTACGCAGCCTGTTGTCAAAAATGGATGGGGTTAGGATTTGGGCTAAATCAACGGATGCTGATGTCATTCCTTGTCAGTGTGGCAAAGTCTGAAACTATTTGTAAACAGTTGGAATTTCTTGCTTTGAATCTTGAGGTTTCAAAGGGCCTCTCTATAACTGTGATTGGCTGTTATAGACCCCCCTCTGCTCTCGGTGAGGCATTTTCTTCTCTGATTCACCTTATGTCTAAACTTCTTTACAGTGAAATGATCTTGATTGGTGATCTCAACTGGTGTTGGTTAAAGCCGGTGTCTGATGATTTAAAAATGTTTTGTAATTCTATGAATCTTACCCAGTTGATTAACTCGCCCACTCG
Source organism: Salvelinus alpinus (assembly GCF_045679555.1). Classification (NCBI taxonomy): domain Eukaryota; kingdom Metazoa; phylum Chordata; class Actinopteri; order Salmoniformes; family Salmonidae; genus Salvelinus; species Salvelinus alpinus. The sequence continues at coordinate 3,875,985 of NC_092124.1, read as the reverse complement.
CCCAAATGTTAAATGTCCAGAGAAATCTACCCTTTGATATTGATGTTCCACATAAATATTCTGCGGTTGGTGCTTTTTTGTAATGATTTTAAGTTACCATTGTGCTGTTGTTGCTGTTAGAAATACTAAGGTTCCTAAAACAAACCCACGCTTTATTCATAAGAGAAATTGTAGGAGTTTTAATGAGCAGGCTTTCTTTCATGATATGTTTTTGACTGGAGATTGAGCTTGCTCCAGGAAATTCTTTCATGATGTTTTTTTTTCAAATAGTAAACAAACGCGCCCCATTCCGCAGGTTCAGGGTTAAAGGGCAGGATAACCCATGGTTTTCTTCTGAGCTGTTTTGTATTATTCATGAATGTAATCTAGCCTGGGCTAAAACAAGGAAATCATGTTATTTTTAGGCAGTTACGAAACAAGTGTTCGTTTCTTCTCAGGAAGGCCAAGTCCGAATGTTTTATGACTGTTACCACTGATAACCTGAATGACCCTAGAAAGTTTTTGGAAGGCTATTAAATCTATGTCTGGTAACAGTAATGCTAATGAATTACCATCATGTGTATTGAAGGACTCTGTTGCTGTATATGACAAAACTGAAATGCTGAATTGTTTCAATGAGCACTTTGTATCAACTGGTAGGCTGTTTGATTCAGTATCTTCTATGTCTGTATAACCCTGTGTGGATGAACCAGTGAGAGCTGGTCAAACTTTTAGCTTTTTGCAATTCTCAGTGCAGGAAGTACATAAAACTCTGAAATCCTTAGATCAGAGAAAGCCTGCAGGTCCTGATCTTCTGGATCTCTGCTTTTTAAATCTGGCAGCTGATTTCATAGCTGAACCACTTACATATCTGTTCAATCTAACCCTGGAATGTAATGAAATTCCAAAGATCTGGAAATCAGCATTTGTCCTACCACTTTTAAAAGGGGGAGATCCAACTGTTTTAAATAATTATAGGCCAATCTCAAAGCTGTCACCCCTGGCGAAAATACTTGAAACCCTTGTGAGTGAACAGCTAAAAGAGTTATTATATACTAACTCTATTTTCTCAATGTACCAATCGGGCTTCAGGAAGAAGCACAGCACAATTACAGCAGCCATGAAGGTTTTAAATGATATCACCGAAGCCCTTGACAAAAAACAGCACTGTGTCTCACTTTTTATTGATCTTTCTAAGGCTTTTGATACAGTTGATCATGCTATACTGAGGCAGAGATTGTCCAGCGTAGGTCTTTCGGAGCATGCAGTTGCATGGTTTGCTAACTATCTGTCTGATAGAACTCAGTGCACTCAATTTGATGGGCTCATGTCTGTTAAATTGTCTGTTTGTAATGGTGTGCCCCAGGGCTCTGTACTTGGTCCCCTTTTATTCACTATTTATATAAAAAATTTGACAAAAATGTGTAAAATGCGCAACTTCACTTTTATGCTGATGATACTGTTATTTATTGTTGTGCCTCGTCTCTCACAAAAGCTTTCCAGAACTTGAAAACTGCTTTTTATACTGTTCAACATACCTTGTGTCAATTGATGCTTATCCTCAATACTGACAAAACTAAACTAATGGTGTTTTCTAAAGCAAGAAATAGACCTCTGAACATTTCACCTATTACTACCTGTCAGGGCAATGAGATTGAGACTGTAACCTCATATAAATATCTTGGAATTTTAATTGATGATGGCCTCTCTTTTACATTGCATATTCAACAACTTACAAAAAAATTTAACCTGGAGTTGGGATTTTATTTTAGGAATAAGGCCTGTTTTTCTTTTGAAGCCAGAAGGAGGCTAGTATCAGCTACATTTATGGCTTTACTAGACTATGGGGGATATCTTATATAGGAATGCTTCCGCTCAGTGTTTGAGATCAATTGACACCCTTTACCATGGAGCTTTGAGATTCATTTTAAACTGCAAAACCCTTACGCACCACTGCACTTTATATCCCAGGGTTGACTGGCCTTCTCTAGTCACTCGTAGGCTCAGTCACTGGAATACTTTTATTTACAAAGCCATTTTGGGTTTGCTACCATTTTATTTTGACATTTTTATTGTTCAGAAATGTGGTGGGTACTCTCTTTGTTCGCAGGACTTTATCCTGCTAGCTGTTCCAAATGTCCGAACTGAACTTGGTAAAAGAGCTTTTATGTACCATCAGCTTGGAACGCCTTACAAAATACTTTTAAACTGAAAGAACTTGTCCCGATTGGTGTTTTTAAATCATTGATGAAGGATTTTGAGGCTGATTCCCTAACCTGCCAATGTTTTTAATTTGCTGTTTTATAATCTTGTTATACTCTTGTGAATTCAATGTTTTTTTTACTAGATTACCTGTAGTTTTTTTTACGTTGTCTGTCTGTAATTGTGTAATGACTTGGTGCTGCATATCTTGGCCAGGACGCTCTTGAAAAAAATAGATTTTAGATGATGATCCCTTCCTGGTTAAATAAAGGTTAAATGAATACAAATTAAATAGGTTTGTCTCTCGCTCAATCTGTTTAGCTGTCTCTCGTGCGCTCTTTCCACATCTCTCTCTCTCCCATCTCTCTCTAGCGCTCCACCTTGTCCTCAAGGTGTACATTACAGTGCTTGAAGTGTTATTCTCCAGTCCAGACAGTGGCTGTCACCTATAAAATGAACAATCAGGTTCTAAATAAAGATCAATGCTTAACTCTAATAGAAATGGTAATCATCCCATTGTTTATTGAGGACATTTAATTATAGTACCTCTCATTTCATTATCCTTTAATACCTCTGTCCTAGTGTAAATTGTAATTGCTGAAAGACTACACTACTGGCTATTGAAATCCGTACAAAACATTGCTATAAATGTTGTTGTGTACTTAGCCTACATGTGCACACTCAATGTGATACACAGGCTGCGTTTAGACAGGCAGCCCAATTTAGATGAATTGTTTCACTAATTGGTCTTTTGACCAATCAGATCAACTCTTAAAAAGATCTGATGTGAAAAGTGCTGATGTGATTGGTCAAAAGACCAATTATTGGAAGAAAGATCAGGATTGGGCTACCTGTCTAAACGCAGCCACACGCGCGCACGCACACACACACACACACACATACACCACAGGAGGTTGGTGGCACCCTTAATTGGGGAGAACGGGCTCATGGTAATGACTGGAGCGGAATCAGTGGAATGGTATCAAATACATTCATCATGGTTTCCATGTGTTTGATGCCGTTCCATTTGCTCTGTTCCAGACATTATTATGAGCCGTTCTCCATTCAGCAGCCTCCACTGACACGCACGCACGCACGCACGCACGCACGCACGCACGCACACACACACACACACACACACACACACACACACACACACACACACACACACACACAAGACCAGTGGAGGCTGCTGACAGCTCATAATAATGTCTGGAACAGAGCAAATGGAATAGCATCAAACACATGGAAACCATATTATGGATGTATTTAATACGATTCCACTCATTCCGCTCCGGCCATTACCACGAGTCCGTCCTCCCCAATAAAGGTACCACCAACTTGTCCTCAGGACACACACACCCTCAAGACACACACACACTCAAGACACACACACACACCCAAGACGCACACGCAGAGACATACAAATGAGCAGACACACAGACAGATCACAAACAGTTTGTTTTCGCCTCAAATTAAGCTAGCGCCAGAATGCAATCCAGAATCGTTCATCAATGTAAGAAATGGTTCAATAAAAAGCCCACATCTTACCCCCACAACACCTCTCTGTCTCCTTAGGAAACCCAAACTCCTACGCACAGGCTTAAGCATACCTGTACCCTCTCGCATGCACCCACTCTTAAATGAATTATGCACACGCGCTCTGACTCAGTCAGAACTGCACAGAGGGGGGAAAAAACGGCGACTTACAGCGTCTTGAGGATACACACGCACTTACTCTTTCACGGACGCACACAGACCGCCAGACACACACACGCTCTCACCTAGTCAGACTTACGCACAGACGTCGCCTAAACTCAAACCGTCTGACTTACAGCTTCTTCAGCATTCACACAGACACACTCACTCATTCACACACGTACACACAGACACACTCACTCATACACACACGTACACACAGACACACTCACTCATTCACACACGTACACACAGGCACACTCACTCATTCACACACGTGCACACAGGCACACTCACTCATTCACACACGTACACACAGGCACACTCACTCATTCACACACGTGCACACACACACACTCATTCACTCACACACGTACACACAGACACACTCATTCACTCACACATGCACAGAACAGACACACTCATTCACTCACACAGACAGTCAGAGACAGACAGACAGGCGGAGACACAGAGACACGTACCCAGTGACAGTCTTCATCTGTTCCAGCGCTCCATCTTGTCTTCTCACACGTCCTCTGTCTCTTCTCACACACACTGAGGAGCAAGCAGAGCTGCTTTGACTCAATATATCCTTCCCCACTCTCTCTCTCTCTCTCTCTCTCTCTCTCTCTCTCCCGCAATCTCCCTCTCCTCCCCTGTCCCTCCCGTTCACTTGGTCGTGACGTTTGTAGTTAAATTCTCTCCCAGTTGGTTGTGCGCGCACACCGTGGACATCGTACTGTCACTCAGTGGCTCCGCAGTGAGGGGATTGAACTAAACAGAGAGAGGGAGCGGGGAAAGAGGGGCAAAGGGAGAGAGAGAGAGAGGGGGAGCGGGGGGAAAGAGGGGCAAAGGGAGAGAGAGAGAGAGAGAGAGGGAGCGGGGGGAAAGAGGGGCAAAGGGAGAGAGAGAGAGAGAGAGAGAGAGGTAGCGGGGGGAAAGAGGGGCAAAGGGAGAGAGAGGGAGCGAGGGGAAAGAGGGAGGGGCAAAGGGAGAGAGAGGGAGAGAGAGGGAGAGAGAGGGAGCGGGGGAAAGAGGGGCAAAGGGAGAGAGACGGAGAGAGAGGGAGCGAGAGATTGAAATTTCATTGCCCTTTGCTGACACAAGGCGGGTGTTTATATTTGCCCTGTTACACACGAGTGTGTAATGGGCAGATGTTTCTTGCATATCCCCAACTCCCCCTGAGACACCGGCAGGGAGTGGGGTCCCGGCCAGGGTCACCATCATACAGCGCCCCTGGAGCAATTAGGGTGAAGTGCCTTGCTTAAGGCACATCGACAGATTTTTCACCTTGTCGGCTCCAGTATTTGCACCAGCTACCTTTTAAGTAACTGGCCCAGCACTCTAACCTCGAGGCTACCTGACACATTTCCACCCATCACAGCCATCCATACAGGCAATGAATTGGGATGATTCCGTGTCAGGGATGCTTCAAGAGTTAATAATATCCCTTAGAGAGAGAGAGAGAGAGAGAGAGAGAGAGAGAGAGAGACATTCCACTGCTCTTTGCTGGCACATTCTGATAGAACATTTCAACCAATAAATAAGGTAAGAGTTCATCCAAAACAATGGAAACGCCATGGAAACACGCTTCCCCTGTGGTGAATAGAGCCAGAATCCCCCCATTGCTAGCCATCGTAATTTGCCTAAATTTAGGCTACTGTTTATGTGTGTATTTCACACTATGTTGAGGTAAAAATCGGAGTACAATGCTGTATGGATGTCATCATCACTAATCATCTGTATTACACTTAAAACTACTTCGTCTACCACCAACAATTTCTACAGTACATGGACAGCTATGCCCCCAGCTCCTACAAACAGGAGTTAGCATTTAGCAGAAATGTTTTCTAGACCCGAAAGGGAAACTTCTAAATATTATGTGGCGAAAACAGCCAAATACATCCAAATCTGATTTTTGTAACCACATTGTGGGCCTGTTAGAACACATAAATCACAACGGATTTGACGACTACCCATTTAGTTAGATCAGCTTCGTTGCATCCACCACGATCTGTGTTCCATGAATCTCTTAATGCTCCATACAGTCAATGAATTTGGATGAATCGGTATCGGGGATACTTCAAAAGTTAATAGTAACCCCCAGAGAAAGAGAGACAGAGAGAGACAGGAGGAGAGAGAGAGAGAGAGAGAGAGAGAGAGAGAGAGAGAGAGAGAGAGAGAGAGAGAGAGAGAGAGAGAGAGAGAGAGAGAGAGAGAGAGACAGAGACAGAGAAAGAGAGAGAGAGAGAGACAGAGAGAGAGAGACAGAGAGAGAGAGACAGAGAGAGAGAGAAAGAGAGACAGCGAGAGAGCGATGAGGGGGAGAATGAGCAACGGGGAAATTGAAAGAGAATAAGAAAGAGAAGGATAAATTGAGAGGCATAAAGAAGTCATAAAGAGAATACACTTCAAATGATCTGAGTCATATACAGTACGTGGGTAAAAAAAGAAATAACGAAGAAAGAGTTCCAGCATTACAAGGACAAAAACACATTCTATATGATAGATAATAGGAAATGCTCTTTGATACTTTCACATGACAGGCTGGATAAAGTGAGAACGGTATGAACAATAATGAAGTAATTCCTGGATTATATAACACCAGGAGACACATTATTTCTCTCGATAGATAAATGTCTCCCTTTTCATGTTTCGTCTGATGAGGAAAACATGGTTAGGAATGCATGGTCAAATTGAGAGAGAAGATTGATACGCCACGTGCATTATTTGGTTACGCTTTATACCGATTTTTTTCCCCCGGCGGACTGTTTACTCGGGTATCTACTTTCAAATCACTTCACAACATGTTCATTACGTGGTCATTAGGCATAGCTATTAATTGCTATTTTTGTTTGGTCGGGATTCATTGAAAGAAGCACTGTTAAATCGCGTACCATTTGATAGCAGGTTACCAATGGGGTTGGATTCTACGAGGCTAATACCATAGTCTAGTCCCCATTCGTCTAACACTGTTTCTTAGCAGTTGGAAACAGGACTCGAACATCAAGCCACGACCATAACATTTTCATCCAATCACAAGGCCCGAGCCCTGATGGTGCTCTAGTAGCGAGACAAGACGACAGGCTCATGTTATCTCGGAGTGCTATATCATTTCACAACTAGAGCCACCCGTCACTGGATTTTATATATGACAGCCTGCGTTCACACAGCCTGGTGGGCAGACGACTGCCTCGCCGCCTTGGGCTCCTGCTGTCAGAGTGCTGGGCGTCACCAGAGAATGTTATCTTTTTCTACGACCGCACACCGCTCCGAGTCTGCTTCGAGTCTCGACCCTCTTCACATGACTGCCAGCCGGGAGATGCACACTCTGAGCTGAATGCACTCTCGACACGTCTCGGTCATAGGTGAAAGGCGGCAGAGTCATGGAGCTCGCTGTTATTAATGTTTTATGGCATGAGAGAGAGAGAGAGAGAGAGAGAGAGAGAGAGAGAGAGAGAGAGGTTTGAGGTAGAGTGATGTGTTGTGTTGTGTTTTATGATCCCTGGAGTTTGACCTTTTGACCTGAGGATGGTGTGGACACAGACAGGACTAGATGTACGGAACACACGGTTTACATTTCAGTTATGAATTTCATTTGGGGCTTTATAAAAATCCCCCGGAAAAGCTTGGGGATTCCATGAGAGGTTGGCAGTGTTGCAGGTAAAAAGCAACCCCACTAACCATCAGCTTTTGGGGGGTATGCAATCTATTTATTTATTTTTTCACCTTTATTTAACCAGGTAGGCCAGTTGAGAACAAGTTCTCATTTACAACTGCGACCTGGCCAAGATAAAGCAAAGCAGTGCGACACAAACAACAACACAGAGTTACACGTGGAATAAACAAAACATACAGTCAATAACCCAATAGAGAAAAAAAGTCTATATACAATGTGTGCAAATGAGATAAGATAAGGGAGGTAAGGCAATAAATAGGCCATAGTGGAGAAATAATTACAATTTAGCAATTAAACACTGGAGTGATAGATGTGCAGAAGATGAATGTGCAAGTAGAGATACTGGGGTGCAAAAGAGCAAAAAAATGCATAACAGTATGGGGATGAGGTAGTTGGATTAGAGAAAGCGAGATGGGTTGGCAACCCCCACCAGTTACCCAAACCATTAACCTTGAAAGAAAGCTGCTCGAGAGACGCTCGGCACTCACGCCCCAGATACACACTTTTTGACACTTACAGTAGACATCAGTCTTGCGATCCGGTTCTCTACCGGCTATTTCTCCCTGAAGTGCTCACTTCCATACTCCCCCTGTGGTTTTAAAAGCATTGGAATGGTGCCAGTATTAGCAAGAGAGAGATTACATCATATTTCTTAAAGCAGTCGATTTTTCGTAAAATCCATGAGGGGCAGTGAAGTGAACGAGCGCACACTTAGGAGAGGTAGAGAATAAGAGCACCGCCGGGATATTCATTATAATACTATCCAAAGCCTTAATGCTGGAATCTGTGGAATGACCTCCTCCAGGGCTGTGGCACTCCCACTAGTGGCAGCTAGGCTCAATTGTTAGCCATTCAATAGATACATTCCATTAACTAAGAAAGCTTACGGCAATTTCAGGAGGTCACGAGACGAAGCCCCCTAATTCAATGACACAACTGCCATTTTGGCTCCAAAGATCCGCAGTCGAACGGTGCCATGGGTGACTATGGGTAAGAATAAAAAGAAGAAGAGGAGAGTTGGGTCCAGTCTGGATTGACGCCAGCCTCCATTTGACAAAGACCTACATGGACCACATAGATGTGTCTCTCTCCCTATGGTCAGTGCAGTGGATCAAATGGGATCAATGGGGCTTGAGGAATGAGGTCTGGAGAACGGCTGGCGCTGGGTATTGATCGCTCCCGCAGGGTAAACATGAGGTACCGGGTTGATATTTTAGACAGTGGTCTGGTGCGGTTCATGAGGATATTAGTGCAGGTAATCAACTGGATTTTCAGGGAGTAAGTCATCTGAAACAGGAGAGAATGGTGTACGGGCCGATTACAATCCAACGAGCAGAGAAAAACAATGAGAGAGAAAGAGAGAGAGAGAGAGAGAGAGAGAGAGAGAGAGAGAGAAAGAGAGAGAGAGAGAAAGAGAGACAGACAGAGAGAGAAAATGCAAAGTAATGTTGATAATATTTCCCATTTAGCTTAGTTTTGTTTTGTCTTTCGTACCAGGTCATGTGTCTTCTCAGTCATGTTGACACTGGTCTACTACTGTTGCTTTAATGTATTGTTGTTCTGATTAATATTGTTGTTGTAGCTGTTATTAATGGTAATCCCATGTCCACTACTACTATTATTATTGCTGTTAATCCCACCATTTATTTATATATAAATATATATATATTTTGTGTATATATATACATATATATTTTATTTAAATTTTTCGATATGTATACTTTGACAATGTAAGTAATAATAACTTGCCATGTCAATAAAGTCAATTGAATTGAATTGAACGCAGGAAGCGGCGCAGGTCCTAATCCAGGCACTTGTCATCTCCCGTCTGGATTACTGCAACTCGCTGTTGGCTGGGCTCCCTGCCTGTGCCATTAAACCCCTACAACTCATCCAGAACGCCGCAGCCCGTCTGGTGTTCAACTTTCCCAAGTTCTCTCACGTCACCCCGCTCCTCCGCTCTCTCCACTGGCTTCCAGTTGAAGCTCGCATCCGCTACAAGACCATGGTGCTTGCCTACGGAGCTGTGAGGGGAACGGCACCTCCGTACCTTCAGGCTCTGATCAGGCCCTACACCCAAACAAGGGCACTGCGTTCATCCACCTCTGGCCTGCTCGCCTCCCTACCTCTGAGGAAGTACAGTTCCCGCTCAGCCCAGTCAAAACTGTTCGCTGCTCTGGCACCCCAATGGTGGAACAAACTCCCTCACGACGCCAGGTCAGCGGCGTCAATCACCACCTTCCGGAGACACCTGAAACCCCACCTCTTTAAGGAATACCTAGGATAGGATAAAGTAATCCTTCTAACCCTCCCCCCCTTAAAAGAGTTAGATGCACTATTGTAAAGTGGTTGTTCCACTGGATATCATAAGGTGAATGCACCAATTTGTAAGTCGCTCTGGATAAGAGCGTCTGCTAAATGACTTAAATGTAAATGTAAATGAATTGAATTGAATTGAGAGAGAGAGAGAGAGAGAGAGAGAGACAGAGAGAAAGAGAGAGAGAGAGAGAGAGAGAGAGAGAGAGAGAGAGAGAGAGAGAGAGAGAGAGAGAGAGAGAGAGAGAGAGAGAGAGAGAGAGAGAGAGAGAGAGAGAGAGAGAGAGAGAGAGAGAGAGAGAGAGAGAGAGAGAGAGAGAGAGAGAGAGAGAGAGAGAGAGAGAGAGAGAGAGAGAGACCAAGTGTTTTTTTTCGTTGTTTTGTTTTTTCCCTTGCTTTGGCAATGTAACACGTTTCCCATGCCCCTTTGAATTGAATTGAATTGAATTGAATTAAGAGAGAGAGAGAGAGAGAGAGAGAGAGAGAGAGAGAGAGAGAGAGAGAGAGAGAGAGAGAGAGAGAGAGAGAGAGAGAGAGAGAGAGAGAGAGAGAGAGAGAGAGAGAGAGAGAGAGAGAGAGAGAGAGAGAGAGAGAGAGCAATTTGCAGGAACAAATTCTCAGTCCCACTGCATGTTGAGATTATCTTCTCCAATTACCTCAGTACAAAGAGGCAGCGGCCCCTCTATTAGGAAATACAGCCCAGAACTTCCCCAGCCTCTCAGCACCATATTAGCATAGTGGCGAGATAAAGTCCGCCTCTATTTACATTTTACATAGTGTCGAAATCAAATATTTCCCTGTTTGACTCCGAGGGAGGGAAATCGCATAAATCCCGCAATTGGGGCACCGCATGTCCTTTGTCTCGCCCTTCGCAAATGTACTTTGTCTATACACTATAGAATATACACTTTTTCCTGTTCCTGTGAGAAATACAAGGCCAGACCAGTGATGTTATACAGTGTTTGGTGGAATTTTTCTGTGGACTGTGAATATCGCACATTGGTTTCGTCTCCCAGGGGTTTGCTAACAGCATCGAAGTGGTGCTTTGTTGAATTCCGAGTTTTGCTGTCGCCTATTGTTTTTCTCTGCGTTGGAAGGTGCTATGTAGCAATTGATCAATACTTTTGAAATATGAGAATATACATGACATAGGTTAGGCCTACTGCTATGATACTTGATTATAAACCCACATTTTTATTTTACAGAGGTGTGAAATTTTGCTATATTGTTTGTGTTTACAACCACTGAGAATCTCATGGCAGGTCTACTAATATGTTGGACCTCAGCGTCTGAGGTAATCTTCCCGTTGCTGTGTTGTATTCTACTTTGCTGCTCAGCCTAAGGGAAGGATCATTGCGCGTGGTGGTGTTCAGTCGATGTGCTCAGTGTCCACTCACTGAGTCCCTTGGGCACTTATCTTTCCCTCGCTCTCTGTCTCCCTCCACCCCCTCTCCACACACCTCCTCTGACAGAGACAGATTCCATTAACCCTACCAGTGAATTGTCCTTAACTCCAACTTGCAGAGGAACACGCAGAGAGACAGCCAGACACGTCCCTTTTTTTTTCTCTCTGTTTCTGTCGTCATGCGAGTTTTCTGCTTCCGTTACATTTTGTGACAGCCAAGTCAGCGGTGTAGGAAAACTGTGAAATAAAAGGCCTCATGACAAATTGACAGACACATTCCCCCGAGGATAAATTATTATTATCCATTTTTTTCTCTCGCTTTTGATACTGTTCTCGTTTGCTGGAGCTTTAGCCTTGGTAAAGACCCCTGTGGTAGTCCGTGGCATTATCATTACCCTTCCATATTTATCATTACCCTTCCATGTTTATCATTACCCTTCCATGTTTATCATTACTGTTCCATGTTGTATTACGGAGGGATAAGATTAGCATTACATTTTGAGTGATGCAGCGGGCCTACGTAGTAAGGGAGGCTTGGGGTTTGGGGTTCTCCTCAAACCCTCATCTCTCTTGGGATTAATTTAGTCTCATGCTGGGGATGATCTCGAGCTGGGCTGCATGCAGTGCCCGACCTCAAACTGAGCACTAACTCAGCCACTTTTATTTGCAATTATGTTCTGCCAACCTCGTGACACACTTTTACACTTTTCCTTCCTTCCTTTTTTTTCTCTCACTGTCCATGATGAATGGTTACTTGCTTTTTAGGATAAATGACAGGTCAATGATTAATAGTACACTCTCTTTCGCTCTTCCGTTCCGCCCCCGCTTTCGCTTCACACGTGCTCACTCTTCTGTTCTCTCCCTCCCTCTCTTCCTTTTACTCAGGGGTATTTTTTTTTTCTATACCTGGGTTAGCCCCATCAGCATATTCCCATAAATAAACGAGTGGAGCGCAGGGGAGAAGCGTGGCCCAGAGGCAGGGCAGTGGACATGTGCAGGAGAAAGGGATTGGAGGGAAGAGAGGGATGGAGGGAAGAGAGGCCAACTGCTCCAGAATAGAGTGTGAAGGTGACTGTGGAAAGACGAAGATGGAGACATGGAGAAAGAGGGAGATGGTAGGAGAGGAAGCTACATTAGAAACTAGGAGACAGACAGACGGATTGATATGGAGACAAAAATAGAAGAAGAGAGGGGATAGAGATTAAGATGAAGGAGGTACCAAGAAGGGAATGATAGGACAAAACAACAAAAGATGACTGTCAAAGGTTTACAACTAAGAAGTTCAAGCGTCAACAAAAAATCGATCCGTGAGAAAGACAGGAAGGAGTGCTAGAGGAAAGGAAATGAAGGCAAGAACATCTAAAAAAAAAGATGGAGGGATGAGAGCAGGAAGAAGAGAGGAGGGAAGGAGGAGAGGGGAGATGAAGAGACAGTGTGATCTGCCTGGGTGGCGTGGCCAGTGCCCGAGGGCGGTGCCGTCTTGTTGTGGTTAATGAGGCAGCGTTGCAGGTAATTAGCTCTCGATATGGCGTTATCAGTCACCGATAACAGGACGCTTCATTATGCTCAACCCACCTCTCATCTCTGCCCAACACACTCCCCGAAAGGCAAAGCACCTCATAGACACAAACACACATCTGTAACTACAAAACAACCTTACGCACAACATCAGTTTCGGCTGTGTCTTCTTATTTGCGAAGACATTTCTCCCACCAAAATAATCCATATTTCCACTTGAAAAGCACTCAAACATTATATGAGGCACAATAACCTCATGAAAAACCAACAAGAACTGGGCTTGGCTTGTCTTTGCACCGCAGCCTTGAGGCAAGAGTGAGGCAGCGAGCTACAATAGAGGATTTCCACTTTAGTAAACATTTCATTGCCAAGGTCCACAGTCCACCGGGAGCTGACTGGTGCGTGTAATGTGACAACATTATTGCGACCCCCATTTCTTTTTCAGGTGGAAAGGAGGGTGTTTTCTCGCTCTTCAGAAGGCAGAATGCTAAATAAGGGCTTTGGTTGGCCGGACTAAGCATATTTGAGCGTGGCGAGGTTCGAATAGCGTTGGGAAACAGTTCACCTGCAAAGAGCTGCCTTACTGCGCCAGCGCTTGGCAAGAAAGGGCGGTATAGGACGACAGTGCGGTAGAAAAGGTAGGATAGAGAGGTGGTTCCAAAATGTTTACCCTCGCTGACTGCACGGTAAGACAAATGAACATTTTGGCAGCCCACCAGTAGGCTAGTGCAATTTTCCAGAAGAAGAAAAGTCTGACCTTCTGCATACTTATCTATCTCACATTCTACTACGTTGATGAAGGTCACCTGAGCGAGGACTTATAGGAACTGAAACTTGCACTGACATCATGTATACCTTTCTGCACCGTAGCACAGTTTAGTCGGTTGCGCGGGAGCCTAGATTCCCATGCCTCCAGCCTACTGTATTACAATTTTCCAGAAATGCATTTAACGCCTTCTCACTGATGCCTAGGTAGCACCTCAAGGACCAACACTGGTCCACAGACCACCATTTTGGGAAGCTCTTTGAAGACATATTGTACCCTCAAACACTATGAGGGAAACAAAGTTGTAGCAGTGGCGAAGCAAGGACAACCACGTTTCGGACAGTGTAGCAAGAAATACAACGTTGGAACAGTGACACAACAGCCAGGTAATTGCAATGATTGTAACCTGAGTGTTAAGAAAAAGGACACGCTCAGTGCTTAAGCCCATCAAAGGTCTACATTAACACATGTGGGCTTGTGAACCGGTGACTCGAAGGAAAGGGTTTCCCCCCGAAAGATACACTGAACGTTTTCATTGTTTGCGCACAACCTATACATGACTACCCTCCAATGTCATTTCAAAACAGTGACTCGGTCACGCGTCTCAAAGTCGAATCCAGACATATTTAGCGAGATAATCGCCCTTCTTATTGTATAATCCGGTGAGGCAGAGGAGGCGGGAAGGTAGAGGGGCAGGAGGGGAGTTATACTCCTAATTTATATCAATCAACACGTCCGAGCCAAACTGTAACAACTGGTCAAAAAAAAGTGTGAAACTCTCTCTATTTCTAGCTGCATATTGAAGGTAAGGAGGATAGAGGATGGGGAGGACGTCAAGGGCTGTTGACCATTGGCCAAATTGTGCTGGTATTTGTTTACTCCAATCGATCGGCTAATCAATCGATACATTTGTCCTTTCGTCAATGGGGCTTAATGTCGTGTAGCCCTCTTTGCATCTTATCTAGAGAGTTTGGGCAGTTCGAAGTCTACAGTCTGAATGGAAAACAACAGTCTATCAACAATTACTGGTGGTGACAAACAGGAACCGACGGACAGACAGGTACCAGGACAGAAGGCGCTGAAATGACAACCACACAGGAGATTGATCGTGTGGGACGCGAGATGGCGGTGAATGGTGGGAAATGCCAAGATGTAACCATTGATAGGAGGATGACAGGGCAGCCGGCGGACGAGACAATCCACCCGTCTCCCTCTCCTCCTCTGGCTCCCCCAGCTCCCCCCTTCCCAAAAAAAGGTAACGAAGGGGAGTCTGATTTCTGAGTCGTGACACAAAATCAGTGGTGGAGATCGATAGGGAGAGGAGGAGGCAGCCAGGCCTATTGTACCGTGGGTTGTTTAAGACATTGGACGAGAAGAGAGTAGCTGAGCCATCTGGACATTGATCTGCATTCGACAGCAGATGAACAGCAGGGGAGCAGGAGGAATGACCAAAAAAAACATAGGGGAAAAACACTGAAGAGAAAAAAACGACAAAAGGATGAGGCCCTCAGATAACCAGTTCTGGATCACAGCCAGTCTATGAAATCATCTGCATTACCTCTGCTTTAACTCCCCCCCTGTCCACCGTCCACCGTTTCATTATTTAAATTAGCGGGTTCAGGATCTGAAATTGCTCGTATCGGCTTGATGATTGACAGCGATTGGCCACTGAGGGAGCAGCTCATGCTGTCTCTATTGGCTCACGTAGAAGTGTGTCTGTATGTGTGTGTGCGTGTGTTTGTTTGTTTACCCTGATATTTTGCTCATTCAAGAGAAAAGCTGTTCTTGAGGCAAACAATAGTTAGGCCTATTGTTAACTATGAATGCACCACCATGGAAATTGTAGCAATTTAGCTGTATGCGTGCGCAAGCAACTCAATGTCTTAGAATCCATTTTGTACAGTGGAGGCTGGTGAGGGGAGGACGGCTCATAATGACGTCTGGAACGGAGCGAATGGAATGGTATCAAACTACAGCACATGTTTGATGTATTTGATACCATTGCACTGATTCCGCTCCAGTCATTACCACAAGCCTGTCCTCCCCAATTAAGGTGCCACCAACCTCCTGTGATTTTGAACAACAATTATATTATTTGGCACTAACTACCAAATACCAGCCAACTGCTCACACACTCATATTTCCAGTTGTTTTCAGTCATTCCCTGAACCAACTATGAGAGAGGAACAACTGTTAAGATAGGCTAGATGGCTGAAACACCCAGAGAGCTCGAGGAGTTAGTAGGGAGACCAACGATGATCTATTATAAAGATAGCCAAGTGACTGCTCTAACAATGGAAATACATGTCCTCAATGATTGAAGGCAGGCGAGATCAGGTGGGAGCATTCTAGCCAATGAGAGGGCAGATACGGGTGTAAACAACAGGCACAACAAAGTCGTTTTTCCTCAAAGTTGTCGGAATGTATCCACTCAGTACATTTGTAACAGACTAAATATTTCGAAACTTCTATTCAATCAAATAAGCCTCACGTACTTGCTCGTAGACCTCCGTACAAAAATGGCTTATCTCACGCGGACAGATTTTTGGGGCGGAGTAAATCCTCTCGCTTCGCCTCTTCCTCTCTGGGGAGACAGCACGCTCGGAGCATTGCAATCAGTACACATCACATGCGTGCTGCTCGCGTGTCGCTTTCTCTCTCCTGTAATGGTGCCGAGGTGAAAAGGGGGCTCTGGTTTGCGCGGAGAGGCACATTAGGTTGTTTATTGTAATTTATAGGGCCTACCTGTTCTGCCAGTCTCATCTCATTATGATCTGTGGTCCCTAGGGAGGAGAATGCAGACTAACGGTGCCTTGTTGGCGTGTGCCTCTGCACATAACATGCACTTATCAATATTCGTTGAGCAATTTATGAGCATCTGAGATGGTCGGGGGTGTAAAGGTGTACTGTTTGACGTGTCAGTGTCTGAGAGGCAGTCTTTCATCCCGGGCCCTAGTTCTGACAACACAGTGCGATGACAAGGCATTAATCTGTCTCTGAAATGTACAGCCATAAGTCTCTCTGTCTTCCTCTCGCGCTCTCTCTCTCTCTCTACCTCCCTCACTCTCTCTCTTTCTCTTTTGTATATATCTCTCTCTCTCTTCTCCTTGGTCCCTTGGATACTTGTTATTCTCTCTCTGTCTCTCTGTCTCTCTGTCTCTCAGTCTCTCAGTCTCTCAGTCTCTCTGTCTCTCTCTGTCTCTCTCTGTCTCTCTGTCTCTCTCTCTCTGTCTCTCTGTCTCTCTGTCTCTCTGTCTCTCTCTCTCTCTCTCTCTATCTCTCACTCTCTCTCTGTCTCTCTCTCTCTCAATTCAATTAAATTAGCTTTTTTTGCATGACGTAACAATGTACATATTGCCAAAGCTTACTTTGGAGATTTACAAAAGTAACATCATTTAAATAATAATAATCAATATTGTCAATGGGACAACAGTAACAACAATAATCAAGGGTTAAAATCAGCTCTGTCTCAGGTTCTGCTGTACGTTCGATCCACACATTGCAGTGTGCAACCACTGTGTGCAACTCAATGTGCTCATTGAGACTGTACTTTGTGAATGTTTTTCTAAGGTTTTGATCAATAACCATGGTCAAATAGTTTGCCACGGTGTACTGTCGATTTAGGGCCAGATAGCAGTTCATTTTTCTTTGTGCTTGTGTTTCCCGGTAAGTAAAGTAGTTTTGACTGTGTTGTAATTTGGTTTATTCTGATTTATTGGATGTTCTGGTCATGAGGCTTCAGTGTGTTAATAGAACAGGTTTGTGAATTCAGCCCTGCATGCTTTCTCTCTCAGTTTATTCACTGCATCATTAAGGTGTCCAGTTGAGCTTATTTTTTAAACCTAAGTAATTGTAGTGTGTGCAGTACTCTGTATATTTTGTACCAATTGAGAACATTGGTCTAATTCCCTGAGATATGCATCTTCTCTGTTAAATCATTATTTTTGTATTTTTACGGTTTACTGCCAGGGGCCAGTTCTGTCAGTACTGCTCTAGCAGGTCTAGGCTCTGCTCTAGATATTGTGCTGTGGGTGACAGCAGGCACAGGTCATCTGCGAAGAGCAGGCATTTAACCTCTGAATTGTGGAGACTAACACCAAGGGCTGAGGATTTTTCTAGAATAGTGGCCAATTCGTTGATGTAAATATTGAAGAGTGCAGGGCTCTGATTACAACCCCGGCGAAGGCCTTGCCCCTGGTTAAAGAATTATATTATTTTCTTCTTTCTTTCTTTCTTTCTTTCTTTCTTTCTTTCTTTCTTTCTCTTCTCAATAAATCAATCAAATGTATATTCATAAAGCCCTCCTGACATCAGCAGTTGTTACAATTCTCTCTCTCTCTCCCTCAGCATGTCTCAGAAAGGGACAAAAAGGGGAGGCGCGCCCTCACCCAGAGCAAGGTAAGTGAGACCCACCCTCAAAGATAACGGTGATGACACAGTGGCAAAGATGGTCATGTTGACAAGGATGAAGTCAGACCCTTTGCCCTATTCTCCATCTCTCCGTCCCCTAACTGCACGTCGTCAAACACCCCCCCGGCGAAGGGGACCACGGGACGCTCCGGGCTCCGCCAGCCCAAGTCAGGAGAAAATAGCAACAGCTCCAAGAGTGGCAGGAGCCACAGCCAGGGCTCTGTAGCAGCCGTCTACCTGTCCTACCTCAACACTCTCTTTGGACAGGTCAGTAACACTGTCGCCTTTTTATACCTCTGTCACCTCCTGCCTCTCTCGCGTGCCAAATCAGTTGCACAGTGAGTTATGATCCAGGATCGAACGTTTAGACGTTTGACAGAAAAGCTGGGGTGGATTTACACTTTTGATGCAATGCAACCTGGACACAGATCCATAAACCAACTGAAAATGAACAACAACCATATTTCTCGCACCTCAATTCCCCTTCGCCCTAAGCTGACAACTCTATATCAGAGGATTGGCAACAACCACTACTCCATACTGACTCTTAATATAGGGGTCCTCAGCCCTCTGCTGTACTCCCTGTTCACCCACGACTGCGTGGCTTTGCACGAAACCAACTCCATCATCAAGTTTGCTGACGACACTACGGTTCTAGGCCTGATAACCAACAACGACGAGTCAGCCTATAGGGAGAAGGTAAGTGAACTGGCATTGTGGTGCCAGGACAACAACCTCTCCCTCAACGTCATTAAAATTAAGGAGTTGATTGTTGACTTCAGGTACCAGATCCACATCAACGGGACTGCAGTAGAGAGAGTCAGCAGGTGTCCACATCACCAAGGACTTGACATAAGACCAACAACACTATCGCTCGTCAAGAGGGCACAGTAGTGTCTCTATTTCCTACGGCGGCTGATGAAATTCGGAATGCCACCCCGGGACCTCTCCAAATATTACTGCTGCACCATTGAGAGCGTCCTGACCCGTTGCATCATAGCCTGGTATGACAATTTCTCCGTCCATGACCGCAAGGCCCTCCAGCAGGTGGTGAAGACGGCCCAGTGCATCACTGGGACCGTGCTCCCGACCATCCAGGATATCTACTCGAAACGGTACCTAAGGAAGGCCCGCAGCCACGAGCTGTTCACTCCCATTGGGCAAACGGAGCATGAGGTCTGATACCAACAGGCTCAGGGACAGTTTCTATCTACAAACCATCAGACTGCTGAACACTTGAACTGGACTGACCACCTGCACTGACTCTCCACGCCCTAGCACACATGCACTCCCTCACTCACCTACACAGATATACACTCTTTCACACACACACGCACGCACGCGCACACACACACACACATACACACGCACACACACACGCTACACACACATCAAACTGACTCTTATTATGATTTCTAAATACTGCACAATTGAAACACTTTTCCTCCAATCACCCCTTTTCCCAAAACAAGTGTAAACATTGGACTATAAATTGTGCCTTTCTGTATTATACTGATGCTACTGAGCCATTTACTTTATGTTGTTATTTTTATATTTTATTTCCTCTTATTGTTGTTCCATTGTAAAGAAGGAGCCTGTAAGTAATCCTTTTGTTGGATGGTGTGTACCATGTGTATCCTGTACATACGACTAATACAACTTGAAACTTGGAGCGCATAGAGTGTGTGTGTTCTGGTGGGAAATTGTTCATAGAAAACCAGACGTGACGATCACAAAGCACGAGGAGCACTTCGATAAAGCACAAACAGATTGACACCCAGGCTACCCACAACCCACTTTTCACAACTAGCAGCCGTATCTCTGCCACGCCCCTTCCTTGGCACACTCTGCCCTTGCAGTGACATTGCCACAGAGTATTTGCCTTTTTCTGTGCTTGGACACACACAGTAGGAGGAGGTTACTCCACCCCATAGAATTCTAATCCCTGCCTCGACTCGAGTATTAATAACGCCGTTCGCAAGGCTCACTGTCATCCTTCGTTAGCCATAATGAGAACAGAGAGAGACAGACAAACAGACAGATACCAAGATGAATATCTGCGTACCCGTTCTGCATGTGTCTACACTGACCGTCCATGTGTCTTCTTTGTCTGTTCGTATGTCGAACGGTTATAAAACACTTTATAACCGCCCCATGTGAAATCAAATGGATGGGAATGAACTGTTAAAATGGGTCTGTGTGTTGACTGTTAATTGGAGACTTGGCTTTGGCACACTGTCTAATCGTCTCCGGATGAAGACATCAAATGAATGTGTGTTGACCTCGCCTTCGAAAATATGTCCCTGTGTCCGACGCGCGTACACTGTGCGTCAGAATCACTACAGTGAGCACAGGAGCACATAGCGTGTCTCTACGCCATTGGATACCGTATCGCTTTTACGATCCCTGACCATTTTGATAGGGTATTAATTGATTTCACATTGGCTAGTTGTTGTTTTATCATGAATAATCTTTAGAAATAAAAACAAAGATGGCATCCAATGTAAACAACAAATGATGCATAGTAACAGGGGGTGTTCAAAGACTAGGCTTCTACCTAAGTATGTCATCAAAGTAGAATTTTGGAGAGTGTGCAGTGCAGGTCCTTTACATTTGTAGAGTGACCTTAACAGTAGCCGAGATGAGAAACATCCTTTTGGCCTGAGTTTATTTTTCAATTTAACCTTAACCAGGAAGTATCATTAAGGTCAGAGGACCTCTTTCCCAAGGGAGTCCTGTGAATGCGTTGTGTTTGTGTCTGCTGCTGACCTTTAGCACGACCCTGCATACATTCAGCTTGACCCCGATACGTCTGCCGAAATGTGGTTCACATGTGTACTGTAGCATGTTTCCTTAGCCTCCTGTGTTTTGTAACGCTCGTATCCCACTTTATAGCATCATCCTTACTGTAATGTCCATTGTGCACATTTATCTGTAGGCTATGCCAGCACACTTAATGTAGCGAGGATTTTTTATAGGGCGGCAGAGTCGCTAGCTGTTTGTACAATTGTCCTTGCTGAAATGTGCCACTCATGTACGCCATTGATATGTATGACAGCATACTTAAATGTGGCTAACATGTTTCGTATGCTAGAGAGGTGCAGAGGGGGTAGTTGGTATGTATCTATTGAGCTATCTGTACAGCCTGATCTCATAGACTAGACGTAACATAGTAAACGTAAATCCGGGACTCGGACACTAGTATATGTTACATTTGGTATGGTTACATAACAGAGATGGTTGCTTAAGGCAAAAACTGAACTGGGGTGGATGGGTGGGCGTGTAACATGAACATCTAGCAACCCAAATGTTGGGATTTCGAATCTCATCACCGACAACGTTAGCATTTTAGCTAATTAGCAAATTTTCAACTACCTACTACTTTTTAGCTCCTCTAACCCTTTAACCTAACTCCTAAACTTAACCTTAACCCTAACCCTCAACCCTAACCGCTAGCCTACCAAACATTACCCAGCTAGCTAATGTTGGCCACCTAGCTAGAATTCACATATCATATGTTCAGCAAATTCGTAACATATTATGCTTTGGCAATTTCCTAGACATATTGTATGATTTGCAATTTCATAACATTCAATACAAATAGTGATTCATGCCATACGAAGTGGGTGATTGACATCCACAAATGAATACATGCCATACGAAACGTAACAGAGTATCATACTAAATTGAGTATCTCGGATTTACATACAGAATAATACGAAATGCTCTGAGACCAGGTTGATCGGTATTTTACTGCAATGCAGCTTAGCCTTTGGGCATATCTTTGTGCTACCAAAATGCAGTGTTGTTTGTATGCTATATGTCATTCTGTTTCCACTAGCCTGTGGGGCCTGTCTATGTGGAAGAAGAATTCAATGTTATAAGTATCTTACGTTTTCTAAACTGGATCTACAATAGCCTATTTATGCTAAGGGAGTTGAGCTTCACTAGTATGTTGCCATTCCTAGCCTGTGTCACTGTAACAAAACAGAAAGACATGAAGCACAGTATCTATTTCTCTACTCAATAATACCATCTGCATTCCAGTGGGATCCGCTCACTGTCTAGCATGCAATTGTTTTCTATCCAGCCTACAGGCCTATCTGTGAGTCCAGTAAGATTCATTGACTTTAGCATGTTTCTCCTCCTAGTGTTCTGAGTACTGTGAAATGTCACTGTGCTCTGAGCTTTGCCTGGCCTCAAGTCCTCAACTGGCAGCTTCATTAAATAGTACCCGCAAAACACGGCTCAACGTCAACAGTGAAGAGGCGACTCCGGGATGCTGGCCTTCTAGGCAGAGTTGCAAAGAAAAAGCCATATCTCAGACTGGCCAATAAAAATAAAAGATTAAGATGAGCAAAAGAACACAGACATTGGACAGAGGAACTCTGCCTAAAAGGCCAGCAACCCGAAGTCGCCTCTTCGCTATTGACGTTGACACTGGTGTTTTGCGGGTACTGTTTAATGAAGCTGCCAGTTGAGGACTTGTGAGGCGTCTGTTTCTCAACCTAGACACTCTAATGTACTTGTCCTCTTGCTCAGTTGTGCACCGAGGCCTCCCACTCCTCTTTCTATTCTGGTTAGAGACAGTTTCCTCTGTTCTGTGAAAGGAGTAGTACACAGCGTTGTACGAGATCTTCAGTTTCTTGGCAATGTCACGCATGGAATAGCCTTCATTTCTCAGAACAAGAATAGACTGATGAGTTTCAGAAGAAAGTGTTTTGTTTCTAGCCATTTTGAGCCCGTAATCCACAAATGCTGATGCGCCAGATACTCAACTAGTCTAAAGAAGGCCAGTTTAATTGCTTCTTTAATCAGGACAACAGTTTTCAGCTGTGGTAACATAATTGCAAAAGGGTTTCTAATGATCAATTAGCCTTTTAAAATGATAAACTTGGATTAGCTAACACAACGTGCCATTGGAACACAGTAGTGATGGTTGCTGATAATGGGCCTCTGTAGATATTCCATTAAAAGTAAGCCGTTTCCAGCTACAATAGTCTTTTACAACATTAACAATGTCTACACTGTATTTCTGATCAATTTAATGTTATTTTAATGAACCAAACATTTTCTTTCAAAAACAAGGACATTTATAAGTCCCCAAACTTTTGAACGGTAGTGTATATATATATATATATATATATATACAGTGCCTTTAGAAAGTATTCAGAGCCCAATACTTTTTCCACATTTTGTTACATTACAGCCTCATTCTAAAATGTATATATAAAACAATCCTCATCAATCTACAGTAGACACAATACCCCACAATGACAAAGCAAAAACAGGTTTGGAGTAATTTTTGCTCATTTAAAAAAAAAAACTTAAATAACACATTTACATAAGTTGAGACCCTTTACTCAGTACTTTGTTGAAGAACCTTTGGCAGAGATTACAGCATCAAGTCTTCTTGGGCATGACGCTACTAACTTGGCACACCTGCATTTGGGGAGTTTCTCCCATTCTTCTCTACAGATCCTTTCAAGCTCTGTCAGGTTAGATGGGGAACATTGCTGCACCGTTATTTTCAGGTCTCTCCAGAGATGTTAGAACGGGTTCAAGTCCGGGCTCTGGCTGAGCCACTCAAGGACATTCAGAGACTTGTCCCGAAGCCACTCCTACGTTGTCTTGGCTGTGTGCTTAGGGTCGTTGTCCTGTTGGAAGGTGAACCTTCGCCCCAGTCTGAGGTCCTGAGCGCTCTGGAGCAGGTTTTCATCAAGGATCTCTCTGTACTTTGCGCCATTCATCTTTTCCTCGATCCTGACTAGTCTCACAGTCCTTGCTGAAAAACATCCCCACTGCATGATGCTGCCACCACCATGCTTCACCGTTTGGATGGTTCCATGTTTCCTCCAGATGTGACGCTTGGCATTCAGGCTAAAGAGTTCAATATTAGTTTCATCAGACCAGAGAATCTTGTTTCTCATGGTCTGCGATTCTTTAGGTGCCTTTTGGCAAACTCCAAGCGGGCTGTCATGTGCCTTTTACTGAGGAATGGCTTCAGTGTGGCCACTCTACCATAAAGGCCTGATTGGTAGAGTGCTGCAGAGATGGTTGACCTTCTGGAAGGTTCTCCCATCTCCACAGAGGAACTCTAGAGTTCTCTAGAACCTCCCTCACTAAGGCCCTTCTCCCCCGATTGCTCAGTTTGGCCGGGCAGACAGCTTTAGGAAGAGTCTTGGTTGTTCCAAACTTCTTCTTGGGGATCTTCAATGCTGCAGAAATGTTTTGGTACCCTTCCCCAGATCTGTGCCTCGGCACAATCCTGTCTCGGACCTCTACGGACAATTCCTTCGACTTCATGGCTTGGTTTTTACTCTGACATGCACTGTCAACTGTGGGACCTTATATAGACAGCTGTGTGCCTTTCCAAATCATGTCCAATCAACTGAATTTACCACAGGTGGACTCCAATCAAGTTGTAAAAACATCTCAAGGATGATCAATGGAAACAGGATGCACCTGAGCTCAATTTCGAGTCTCATAGGAAAGGGTCTGAATACTTATGTATATAAGGTATTTCTGTTTTTATATTTTATAAATTTGCTTTCTTAAAAAAATCTGTTTTCACTTTGTCATTATGGGTATTGTGAGTAGATTGCTGAGTGTTTAAAAAAACATGTTTTAGAATAAGGCTGTAATGTAACAAAATGTGGAAGAAGCCAAGGGGTCTGAATACTTTCCATAAGGCACTGTAGACAGTGCTGTGAAAAAGTATTTCCCCCTTTGTAATTTTCTCTACTTTTGCATATTTTTTATACTGAATGTCATCAGATCTTCAACCAAAACCAAATATGAGATAAAGGGAACCTGAGTGAAAAATAACACAACAATGCATATTATTTCATAAACAAAGTTATGCAACACCTAATGCCCCTGTGAGAAAAAGTAATTGCCCCCTTACACTCAATAACTGGTTATGTCACCTTTAGCTGCAATGACTCCAACCAAACACTTCCTGTTGTTGTTGATCAGACTCTCGCGTCACAGTGGAGGAATTTTGGCCTACTCTTCCATGCAGAACTGCTTTAACTCAACGACATTTGTGGGTTTTCAAGCATGAACTTCTCGTTTCAAGTCTTGCTACAACATTTCAATTTGGATTAGGTCTGGACTTTGACTGGGCCATTCCAAAATTTCAGATTTGTTGCTTTTCAGCAAATTTCATGAAAACTTAATTGTGCGTTTTGGACCATTATCTTGCTGCATGACCCAGCTACGCTTCAGCTTCAGCTCACAGACGGATGGTCTGACATTCTCCTGTAGAATTCTCTGATACAGAGCAGAATTCATGGTTCCTTATATTAAGGCTAGTCGTACAGGTCCTGAGGCAGCAAAGCATCCCCAAACCATCACACTACCACCACCATGCTTGACGGTATGAGGTTCTTTCTGTGGAATGCAGTGTTTGGTTTTCACCAGACATAATGGGACCCATCTTGTCCAAAAAGTTGACTGATGTTTGCCAAAAAGCACCTGGAAGCACCTGGATGATCATCAAGACTCTTGGAAGAATGTTCTATGGACAGATGAGTCAAAAGTATAACTTTTTCAATGACATGGATCTCATTATGCCTGGCGAAAACCGAACACTGCATTCCTGGCTGCATCGTGTTATGGGTATGTTTGTCACCGGGAGGGACTGGGGAGTTTGTCAGGAGCAAAAGAAACGTTCAAGTTGAGCAAAAACCCTGCCTCTCTGTTCTGAATATCTTACCCTGGGACAAAGTTTTTTTTTCAACAGGGCAATTACAAAACGATTGAAGCCAAAGACACACCAGAAAGGCTTTTTAAGAAGTGTTGTGTTCCTTCCTTTTTACTTCATTTGGAAAATGTTCAATAAATGTCTTTCAATTTGAAAATGTGGAGTAGGTTGTTTAGATCTGTAAAATGTAGTCCCTTTTTAGATGTAATTTTAAGGCAGCAAAATGTGAAGACTGTGCTATTGGTGTATAGACTTTCACTAGACACTGGAGACCCGAAATTATTGATACCCTCTATAAAGATGAGCAATAATGACAGTATAAAATAAATACTTCAAAAACTGAGTTACTGTAGATTGTATGCTCAAAATCTTTTTGTTTAACAAGTAATAGATTTTCTTCTCAAAAAGGTAGGGGTTAAAATGATTATAATTCTTATAAATAAAGTAGTTAAACGTTTAGTATTTGGTCTCATATTCCTAGTACTTTACACAACTGTGTATATGTTTACATTGGTGGCCATGATTTAGCAGTGCCGGTGCACCGCTGATAAATGAATATAGGAAAAACACTGGTGTGTCGTCACAGTTGACTTCTTGCCTCTTATCTTGAGTAAAGGGTGGTATTCATTTGTGTATGTGTATATTAACGACCTGAGATGAGAGTGGTATCATGTGTTAATAAGTAGTCTGTGTAGATGCATATGCAGTGTGTGTGTGTGTGTGTGTGTGTGTGTGTGTGTGTGTGTGTGTGTGTGTGTGTGTGTGTGTGTGTGTGTGTGTGTGTGTGTGTGTGTGTGTGTGTGTGTGTGTGTGTGTGAGAGAGAGTTATTGATAGTATGGTAGCTTGCACATACTGTGTGTATATGTCATTGCTCAGATTAGAAAGGCATGTCATAGAGTAATCCCATTAGGGTCACTGTCAGGCGCGCTGCGGTGGTTGATATGATATGCATGTTACCTTAATACTCTATAAAAAAAAAATGGATTCAAGTGGGGTATATTTCTCAAGGGACTACTCTGCTTTAATGGAGCAGAGATTTGGGGAACACACTCATGCTCTCTCTTAATCTCCCTTCTCTATCTGTTTACTGCAGGATAGGGAGCTGATGCCTGAGGAGTTGGATGGTAAGTCTGTTATTGATTATAGAAATGTACTAAGCAAGTGCAGTCCACACAGTGAGCGAGAGTCCATTTTACCAGAGCACTTAAGGGTAGTGCCAGCGATGTGACGTCTTCATACGCAACGGGGCGACTACCTGCATACATAAATCAACATCAACTAAATTATAATCCTCCAAGAAGGACTATTGGCTCGCCCCAATGTGGCCAGGCCTCAAGGGAGGGTGCCAATTTGGACGCGCCAATTTGAGGCATTCTTTACAGATGAATGCAGTGAATGCAGTTGTTGTTGATGTCTGTAAGCAAGAAATCGGCCAACTAGGTATACCTTTAAACCTTTGTTAGGTAAATGAATAGTGCTAATGCAAGCAATATTATAGGACGTTTTAAGAAACAAAATATTCCGCAGGCATACAGTTTAGTCTCTCATAAGCTCTACTTAACCTTGTGATACATACGGGACACAGTGGTAGCTTGTAAATGTTACTGGCTATTAGCTTCATGAAATAGCATTCAGCAATACACGTTTTGGAGCTACTAAGCTGCTCGAAAACCACTGCACTACAATTTTTGACTACTGTAAATATTATAACATTATACACATTGGTGTGTGTGTGTGTGTGTGTGTGTGTGAGTGTCTCAGAGCTGCAGGTGGCCTTTAAGGAATTTGACCACGATGGGGATGGCTTCCTGCATTACAAGGACGTGGCTGACTGTATGAGGACCATGGGATACATGCCCACCGAGATGGAGCTCATAGAGATTATACAGCAGATCAAGATGAAATGTGAGCATGTGTGTTTGTGTGCGGAGGGGTTAGTGGTGTGTGTGTGTGTGTGTGTGTGTGTGTGTGTGTGTGTGTGTGTGTGTGTGTGTGTGTGTGTGTGTGTGTGTGTGTGTGTGTGTGTGTGTGTGTGTGTGTGTGCCTGTGTGTGTGTGTGGAGGTGTTAGTGGTGTGTGTGTGTGTGTGTGTGTGTGTGTGTGTGTGTGTGTGTGTGTGTGTGTGTGTGCGTGCGGAGGGGTTAGTGGTGTGTGTGTGCGGGGGGGTTAGTGGTGTGTGTGTGTGTGTGTCAAAGGAGGCTGGTGGGAGGAGCTATAGGAGGACGGGCTCATTGTAATGGATGGAATGGAATTATTGGAACAGAGTCAAACATGTGGTTTCATATGGTTTTACGTGCTTGATACCGTTCCATTCATTCCATTCCAGACATTACAATGAGCCCGTCCTCCTATAGCTCCTCCCACCAGCCTCCTCTGGTGTGTGTGTGTGTCGTGTTTGACTCATGGTTCTCTCGGGGGCTGTGCATGTGTGTATGATTGATGGCTCCCTCTATGAAGTTAGAGGAGGCGGGTGTGTGCATGTGTGACACGTGTGCGTAAGACTAATGTCTGTTTTTGAAGTTTGGGACATTGTGTATTTGATTGATGTCAGGTGGAAACGGCGCTGTGTGTGTGTGTGGTGTGTGTGTGTGTGTAATCATCAAATCAAATCAAATGTATTTATAAAGCCCTTCCTACATCAGCTGATATCTCAAAGTGCTGTACAGAAACCCAGCCTAAAACCCCAAACAGCAAGCAATGCAGGTGTAGAAGCACGGTGGCTAGGAAAAACTCCCTAGAAAGGCCAAAGCCTAGGAAGAAACCTAGAGAGGAACCAGGCTATGAGGGGTGGCCAGTCCTCTTCTGGCTGTGCCGGGTGGAGATTATAACAGAACATGGCCAAGATGTTCAAATGTTCATAAATGACCAGCATGGTCAAATAATAATAATCACAGTAGTTGTCGAGGGTGCAGCAAGTCAGCACCTCAGGAGTAAATGTCAGTTGGCTTTTCATAGCTGATCATTGAGAGTATCTCTACCGCTCCTGCGGTCTCTAGAGAGTTGAAAACAGCAGGTCTGGGACAGGTAGCACGTCCGGTGAACAGGTCAGGGTCAGTGTAATCTGATGTCTCCCTCTCCGTAGGGGGCGGTCACGTGGACTTTGATGATTTCTGTACTGAGCTGATGGGCCCTAGGATGCTGGCTGAGACGGCTCACATGATGGGGATGAGGGAGGTACGCAGTGCTTTCAAACAGGTGAGAGAAGGACACTAGGAAGTGCGCAAGATCCATGAGAATGTGCTATCAGACAGGTGAGAGGACCCTACAGAGTGTACAGAGTGCTTTCAAAACAACTTAGATATGCGACCACTAAGATATGGTTATTTTCACGTTTTCATAAATTCATAGAATGTTTGGAAATGACGTAGAGTAAATTATTTGCGAAAGCTCTATAGCAATATAGAGTGGGAAAGTTCTATAGCAATATAGAGTGGGAAAGTTCTATAGCAATATAGAGTGGGAAAGTTCTATAGCAATATCGAGTGGGAAAGTTCTATAGCAATATAGAGTGGGAAAGTTCTATAGCAATATAGAGTGGGAAAGTTCTATAGCAATATAGAGTGGGAAAGTTCTATAGCAATATAGAGTGGGAAAGTTCTATAGCAATATAGAGTGGGAAAGCGGCCGTGCGTTTGGACATTTAATAAACACTGCAGTGAATAAAACAGAATAAAAATATCGGTCTTGTCCAGGTCCGGAGTCTACACAGACCTGTGCGCCACAGCCAATCAGAGCTGCAGTAGGCCTATTTACAAATAAGCCACACGGGCCT
>NC_092124.1:3827239-3846432 GCF_045679555.1 Salvelinus alpinus | reverse complement strand
TCGTGTGGTACTTCGTGTGTGTGTGGTACTTCAACCCATTCGCTGTTTTATTTATTTTTTGTCAAATGACAGTCAATGACCTAAGTAGACCAAACACAACTGCTATTGCATTGGTGTCTATGGGAGACCCACCCCGTTAAGTCGACCGGAACTGATCATTATTTTCAATAGTAAACGGCCTGAGTGAACTATCTTCATTTATCCGTCGGCGCACCCATTCACTTCTTCTTTCGGCTCGATGTATTTATGTTCTGTGATCATGGCTGCGATAGAACACAAGCCATGTTTGCTCATTTGAAACACGAAGGTTAGCGAATACCTGTTTATTTACGTCACCTGTACCTACTTCAACCATATTTGTTCACTCGGATGATAAAAGACATCAGTGCCTTTGAAATCCAAGGATTACAAGGTTAGTCAGTTTTTATTACATTTTCTGTCAAACTTTTGATGTGTGTGTGTGTGTGTGTGTGTGTGTGTGAGGGAGGGTGATGCGGTCTCACAATAACTCAGCGAAAACAATGTGCGTTTATTAACTAACTAACAAAAAACACATCAAAAATGTTCAGAAACTTAAACGATACTCCAGGACGACTGATGTTGTTACTCTCCACGTGTTTCATTAACTAGCTATCATCGCAAAAGTTTAAAGAGCACAGACCTGCTGTGACTATTATAAACTAGTTTTACACTGCGTTGTAGTGAACTTCTGTTGATTATTGTCAATAACCTTGAATTTAGCATGATCTTATAAGGGCCTAGAGGTGTCGAATGATATGTTGTCTAGATAACGCTAGATAGGCCTTGTTCGGAAGCTAGAGTGGAAACCGGTCGCATTCCGCTTCGCTCCTCAGGTAGTATCACATTTTCACATTCTCATTTCATTTCATTACAGTACAACGGTTTGATTTGTTTAATCTTAGCTAGCTACTTAGCCGTCTTTGTATCAAAGATAATTGCGTAGCTAGCCAGCTATTCTTCGTTCTTTTAACGTAACTTTTAACGTAACGTAGTCAACACTGCTACCTAGCCAGCTTCGCTACCTTCCGCTTCGCTCCTCAGGTAGTATCACATTTTCACATTCTCATTTCATTTCATTACAGTACAACGGTTTGATTTGTTTAATCTTAGCTAGCTACTTAGCCGTCTTTGTATCAAAGATAATTGCGTAGCTAGCCAGCTATTCTTCGTTCTTTTAACGTAACTTTTAACGTAACGTAGTCAACACTGCTACCTAGCCAGCTAGCCACCGAACAGCAACACTGTAGTAACTATTACATTCAACGGAACGACTCGATTAGTGTAGTGTTAGCTAGCTACATAGTTGTCTTTGCTGTCTTTGTTTCTAAGATAACTGCGTAGTTTAGACTAATTCGGTTAGCTAGCCAGCTATTTTTCGTCCTTTTAACGTAACGTAACGTAGTCAACACTGCTCGCTAGCCAGCTAGCCACCGAATAGCAACACTGTAGAAACTATTACATTCAACGGATCAACGGAACGATTGATTAGTGTAGTGTTAGCTAGCTACATAGTTGTCTTTGCTGTCCTTGTATCTAAGACAATTGTGTAGTTTATACTAATTAACGAGCCAGTTACCGAGGTTACATAGCTAGCTACCGAGGTTACCTAGCCAGCGACACTCTCAAACAAAGTCAACAACGCAGCCACTGCTAGCTAGCCCACTTCCGCAGTACTGTATCATTTTAATAATTTTGGTCAATAAGATTTCTGCAACGCAAGCTTAACTTTCTGAACATTCGAGACGTGTAGTTCACGTGTCATTCCAATCTCCTTTGCATTAGCGTAGCCTCTTCTGTAGCCTGTCAACTATGTGTCTGTCTATCCCTGTTCTCTCCTCTCTGCACAGACCATACAAACGCTTCACACCGCGTGGCCGCGGCCACCCTAACCTGGTGGTCCCAGCGCGCACCACCCACGTGGAGTCCCAGGTCTCCGGCAGCCTCTGGAACTGCCGATCTGCGGCCAACAAGGCAGAGTTCATCTCAGCCTATGCTTCCCTCCAGTCCCTCGACTTCTTGGCACTGACGGAAACATGGATCACCACAGATAACACTGCTACTCCTACTGCTCTCTCCTCGTCTGCCCACGTGTTCTCGCACACCCCGAGAGCTTCTGGTCAGCGGGGTGGCGGCACCGGGATCCTCATCTCTCCCAAGTGGTCTTTCTCCCTTTCTCCCCTTACCCATCTGTCTATCGCCTCCTTTGAATTCCATGCTGTCACAGTTACCAGCCCTTTCAAGCTTAACATCCTTATCATTTATCGCCCTCCAGGTTCCCTTGGAGAGTTCATCAATGAGCTTGATGCCCTGATAAGCTCCTTTCCTGAGGACGGCTCACCTCTCACAGTTCTGGGTGACTTTAACCTCCCCACGTCTACCTTTGACTCATTCCTCTCTGCCTCCTTCTTTCCACTCCTCTCCTCTTTTGACCTCACCCTCTCACCTTCCCCCCCTACTCACAAGGCAGGCAATACGCTCGACCTCATCTTTACTAGATGCTGTTCTTCCACTAACCTCATTGCAACTCCCCTCCAAGTCTCCGACCACTACCTTGTATCCTTTTCCCTCTCGCTCTCATCCATCACTTCCCACACTGCCCCTACTCGGATGGTATCGCGCCGTCCCAACCTTCGCTCTCTCTCCCCCGCTACTCTCTCCTCTTCCATCCTATCATCTCTTCCCTCTGCTCAAACCTTCTCCAACCTATCTCCTGATTCTGCCTCCTCAACCCTCCTCTCCTCCCTTTCTGCATCCTTTGACTCTCTATGTCCCCTATCCTCCAGGCCGGCTCGGTCCTCCCCTCCTGCTCCGTGGCTCGACGACTCATTGCGAGCTCACAGAACAGGGCTCCGGGCAGCCGAGCGGAAATGGAGGAAAACTCGCCTCCCTGCGGACCTGGCATCCTTTCACTCCCTCCTCTCTACATTTTCCTCTTCTGTCTCTGCTGCTAAAGCCACTTTCTACCACTCTAAATTCCAAGCATCTGCCTCTAACCCTAGGAAGCTCTTTGCCACCTTCTCCTCCCTCCTGAATCCTCCTCCCCCTCCTCCCCCCTCCTCCCTCTCTGCAGATGACTTCGTCAACCATTTTGAAAAGAAGGTCGACGACATCCGATCCTCGTTTGCTAAGTCAAACGACACCGCTGGTTCTGCTCACACTGCCCTACCCTGTGCTCTGACCTCTTTCTCCCCTCTCTCTCCAGATGAAATCTCGCGTCTTGTGACGGCCGGCCGCCCAACAACCTGCCCGCTTGACCCTATCCCCTCCTCTCTTCTCCAGACTATTTCCGGAGACCTTC
This sequence comes from Salvelinus alpinus, assembly GCF_045679555.1. Taxonomy (NCBI): domain Eukaryota; kingdom Metazoa; phylum Chordata; class Actinopteri; order Salmoniformes; family Salmonidae; genus Salvelinus; species Salvelinus alpinus. Next base: position 3,843,113 of record NC_092124.1, on the reverse strand, counting down.
TCCCTTACCTCACCTCGCTCATCAACTCATCCTTGACCGCTGGCTACGTCCCTTCCGTCTTCAAGAGAGCGAGAGTTGCACCCCTGCTGAAAAAACCTACACTCGATCCCTCCGATGTCAACAACTACAGACCAGTATCCCTTCTTTCTTTTCTCTCCAAAACTCTCGAACGTGCCGTCCTTGGCCAGCTCTCCCGCTATCTCTCTCAGAATGACCTTCTTGATCCAAATCAGTCAGGTTTCAAGACTAGTCATTCAACTGAGACTGCTCTTCTCTGTATCACGGAGGCGCTCCGCACTGCTAAAGCTAACTCTCTCTCCTCTGCTCTCATCCTCCTAGACCTATCGGCTGCCTTCGATACTGTGAACCATCAGATCCTCCTCTCCACCCTCTCCGAGTTGGGCATCTCCGGCGCGGCCCACGCTTGGATTGCGTCCTACCTGACAGGTCGCTCCTACCAGGTGGCGTGGCGAGAATCTGTCTCCTCACCACGTGCTCTCACCACTGGTGTCCCCCAGGGCTCTGTTCTAGGCCCTCTCCTATTCTCGCTATACACCAAGTCACTTGGCTCTGTCATAACCTCACATGGTCTCTCCTATCATTGCTATGCAGACGACACACAATTAATCTTCTCCTTTCCCCCTTCTGATGACCAGGTGGCGAATCGCATCTCTGCATGTCTGGCAGACATATCAGTGTGGATGACGGACCACCACCTCAAGCTGAACCTCGGCAAGACGGAGCTGCTCTTCCTCCCGGGGAAGGACTGCCCGTTCCATGATCTCGCCATCACGGTTGACAACTCCATTGTGTCCTCCTCCCAGAGCGCTAAGAACCTTGGCGTGATCCTGGACAACACCCTGTCGTTCTCAACTAACATCAAGGCGGTGGCCCGTTCCTGTAGGTTCATGCTCTACAACATCCGCAGAGTACGACCCTGCCTCACACAGGAAGCGGCGCAGGTCCTAATCCAGGCACTTGTCATCTCCCGTCTGGATTACTGCAACTCGCTGTTGGCTGGGCTCCCTGCCTGTGCCATTAAACCCCTACAACTCATCCAGAACGCCGCAGCCCGTCTGGTGTTCAACCTTTCCAAGTTCTCTCACGTCACCCCGCTCCTCCGCTCTCTCCACTGGCTTCCAGTTGAAGCTCGCATCCGCTACAAGACCATGGTGCTTGCCTACGGAGCTGTGAGGGGAACGGCACCTCCGTACCTTCAGGCTCTGATCAGGCCCTACACCCAAACAAGGGCACTGCGTTCATCCACCTCTGGCCTGCTCGCCTCCCTACCACTGAGGAAGTACAGTTCCCGCTCAGCCCAGTCAAAACTGTTCGCTGCTCTGGCACCCCAATGGTGGAACAAACTCCCTCACGACGCCAGGACAGCGGAGTCAATCACCACCTTCCGGAGACACCTGAAACCCCACCTCTTCAAGGAATACCTAGGATAGGATAAAGTAATCCTTCTGACCCCCCCCCCCCCTTAAAAGATTTAGATGCACTATTGTAAAGTGGTTGTTCCACTGGATGTCATAAGGTGAATGCACCAATTTGTAAGTCGCTCTGGATAAGAGCGTCTGCTAAATGACTTAAATGTAAAATGTAAATGTACTTGATGGTACCGACTGCCGGACGGTAGCATGGAGAACAGTCTATGTCTTGGGTGTTCTCAGACAACACCTGGTATGGACGTCCTGGATGGCTGATAGCTCACCCCCAGTGACGCGCTGGGCCGTCTGCATACCTCCTGCGAGTCCTGCCTATCACCGGCGGCTAAAATCAATTCAAATGCTGTGTGTGCCACTCGACACTCTCCTCCTCCACTGACGATACTGTCTGCACACACTACCGTATCTAGCATTCTGCCCAGTGCTTAATTCGAGCCGGATCCTGCCGGAACAGGATCCGACACCTCTCAGATTTGAGGTACCTCTCGCGTCATGATTTATTAATTGTTTCACTGTTCACACTGTAAACATTCTAATAAAAGCGATCAGCATTAAATTAAGTTGCCTCCTTGTTATTTCTTCCGCCCCCCCAGAAAGACCATGATGTAAAAGCGTGGTGATCTGTGTAATCATCCTATCCTCCCTCCCTGATTCCAGACCTGCTTTCTTATTTGTACATAGAGGTTATGGGGAGGGCCAGTGGGGTAAGTAACTGCTCTTGATACAGATCTTGGTAGTGGTGGTCAGCTAGTGAAGAGGTCCCTATGTAATCACGTCACGTAGCCTAGGCTAGTTGTGCCCCTACTGAATTTGAAACGTGGGAACGGCAAATAAAAAAATGGATAGGGAAAGGCAATCGAGTTTGATTACATTTTTCATGTCCAAAATCCAGAGAAAGATTGTGAATCGAACCCACAACGAGCCAGAGAACTGTCAGTGCCGGAGGAGGAGTGAGGGGAAAACTGTTCTTGATGGTGATGCCTTAGCTAGCAGCGCTGCTAATCCCGCTAGTTCAGCATCACTGCCGGCACCTCCACTAGCTAGTAGGCCTACTAGCGGGTCAGACTCAGTAGGAGAGGGAGACGGGGAGCTGGGGGGGACAGTGCCTCATCCACCGACGAAGTGCTCGGAGCAGGTGCTATTTGCAGATCAAGAACAAGCAAACGTATAACCCCTGGCTTGTCATTTAGAATTCCAAGCTGGACTGTACAACATGCAAAAAGGTAAGGAGCTTGGGTCTGAAAATGACTGGAGCGATTAAACTAGCAAAAAGGTGGGTGAAATGTACAGTAAAATCATCTGCCTCAGACGGGGGAAAAAACGAGCCCTCAGAAAAAAGGTTTTTGAACATGCCCGAACCAAGGCGCATTTGGTGGCAGCAAGCCTTGTAGACGAGGCTAAAGAGGACACCCAAGTTATAGTTAACACTCAAAATTAAAAAAATAGACTCTACAGCCAGAGTCTTCTGAACAGCCTTAGAAAGAGGCTAAACGTCTGAGCATGGCTTTGAGCAAGACATTGATTGTCAGTAGTTAAGTAGACTTGACATGGGGAGAGTCATTGTGGGTTTCAATGTTTTTAAAACTTTGGCAATTACTATTATTTTTTTTACAAACTTGTTCTGTGCTGTGAAGTTAATCCGAATACGTGCGTCATATTATCACATAGGCAGGAGGCCTATGTATTCTCATATGTGTGTTCTGCTGTAGCCTACATTGATTTGTTTTGTTTGAAGTTATATTCCGATATTGTGCTATTTGTTCTACTGCTACATTGATGTCTTGACAATGATATGAAATTCGGAGCTTGTGAGCCCCACAGCTGAGTATGTGTGCATATACATATGGCCGGTGTTCTGCAGTGACGTCTCAAATTTTTGCTGTACATTGATATCTAGAAAATTAGGCCATAAGAAAGTCAGACTTTTGTAAGCCCCGCAGCTATACTCAAGTATGTAGGCATACTGCAGTGACCTCTAAAATGCTTTGAATTAATTAGCACCTTGGAGAGTGCTGTCCGTTTCACCCTCATAGATAGTAGGTTGTTTACGCTGTCTGCTGCGATGCTACGTTGTGTAGCAGTTTGGGAACTTTTTCTCTCTCAATGTGTTCCAGGACCTCCCGATTTACAAATTAATTAAGCACTGGTCCTGCCTAGCATATCTTTGCTCTGTGTTTTTATCTCAATATCAAATAATTTCTGTGTAACAATTAAGTACTGTGATGTTTTCAATTTAAATGGTAAAAAATAAATAAAAATAGCTTCTTAGCGAAGAGCAATTTCTCAAGCGAGAATTTTGCTAGGACTTTCTGGGAGTGGTGTGAGTGGGGAGGGGGAAACTGAAAACTAGCTGTTATTGGCAGAGGGGTTTGGAACTCTCTTTCCTATTGGTCTATTAACCAATTTACCACCTGGTGATGTCACCAGGCAGGTCAAAACATCCCACCAAAACAGGCTGTAATTTCAGGCATTCTTGTCAAACAGCTCTTATACTAAAGGGCATTATCATAATTTTCACAATTTCATAGTATTATTCCAACCTCATAGTAAAACACAGGTATTCACGTTTTTTGACTGCAATGAGTCTTTAAAATAGACTTTCACATAAAATGTATTTATTTTATTATATACTGGATAATAACAAAAAATACAAAAAGGTTAATATACTGGAAAGAGTACATAAACAAAGTCAACAACGCAGCCACTGCTAGCTAGCCTATTTCACCAGCCAGCAGTACTATATCATTTTAGTCAATAAGATTTTTTGCAACGTAAGCTTAACTTTCTGAACATTCGAGACGTGTAGTCCACTTGTCATTCCAATCTCCTTTGCATTAGCGTAGCCTCTTCTGTAGCCTGTCAACTATGTGTCTGTCTATCCCTGTTCTCTCCTCTCTGCACAGACCATACAAACGCTTCACACCGCGTGGCCGCTGCTACTCTAACCTGGTGGTCCCAGCGCGCACGACCCACGTGGAGTTCCAGGTCTCAGGCAGCCTCTGGAACTGCCGATCTGCGGCCAACAAGGCAGAGTTCATCTCAGCCTATGCTTCCCTCCAGTCCCTCGACTTCTTGGCACTGACGGAAACATGGATTACCACTGATAACACTGCTACTCCTACTGCTCTCTCCTCGTCTGCCCACGTGTTCTCGCACACCCCGAGAGCTTCTGGTCAGCGGGGTGGTGGCACTGGGATCCTCATCTCTCCCAAGTGGACATTCTCTCTTTCTCCCCTGACCCATCTGTCTATCGCCTCCTTTGAATTCCATGCTGTCACAGTTACCAGCCCTTTCAAGCTTAACTTCTTGGAACTATAGGGGGTGCTGTTCCGCATTAGCATATTTGGGTCTCCAAATTAAACTGCCTCGTGCTAAATTCTTGATCGTACAATATGCATATTATTGTTATTATTGGATAGAAAACACCTTCTAGTTTCTATAGAAGTTGGAATTTTGTCTCTGAGTGGTACAGAACAATATCTACAGCACTTTTCATGACAGGGGTCAGATTTCAGAAATTTTTACCCCTGATCTGGAGTCTGTTTTTAAGGCGACAGTGAATGCTATGAAGAAACCGACACTGCCTACGTCTTCCTCTGGGTGTCTGTACGTCATCACGTTTTGAATGGAATCGATTGCACAATCACAGCCATTATAAAACCACAAAATGTATAGGGACCTCCCTTTCTCGTCGCGCGCCTGAAGCGTGAAGGACATCGGACTTGCCTCATTCCAAATCGTTGTCTAACCAGCAATATTTCTCCGGTCATGTTTTCAGTCGTTATAGTTGTTAAAAACATCATAATGTAGTTAATTTGAACCGTTTTATAGCAATTTATATCCGTTTAGTGCGATTTTGAGGAATTTCTTTGTTGTGCACTCTGAAACTTTGGACACGTTTTGTGGTCCCGTTCGATCGTTAGTGGATATTTCCAAGGACAGAGGACATCTATCGACCAAAAGACGTTTATAACATAGAAAGGATACATTGCCCAAGAATCTGATGCAAGAACAGCTCAAAGTAAGCAATATTTAATATGATAAATCGTTGTTCTGTCGAAATATTTTAAACGCATATTTCGCCATTTTGTTTGGTATAGCTTCACTTGGCGAACCCTGTATTGAAAAGTAAGGATCATTTTAAAAATGTAAATCAGCGGTTGCATTAAGAACTAATTTGTCTTTCGATTCCTGTCAACCCTGTATTTTTTAGTCAAGTATATGATTAGCTTTCGATTAAACTAGATCACTCTGAAAGCTGACGTTCCTCATTTTGAGGCTTGAGTTGTGACTATTTCCATTGTATAACCACGGTTTTGTATGGCTAAATATGCACCTTTTCGAACAAACTGTATATGTATGTTGTAAAATGATGTTACAGGAGTGTCATCGGAAGAATTCTGAGAAGGTTAGTGAAAAAATTAATATATTTTGGCGGTGATTACGTTATAGCGCTCTTTGGCTGGAATCGATGCTCTGGTAACGTTTTCACATGTGGTATGCTAACTTATCGATTTATTGTGTTTTCGCTGTAAAACGCTTAGAAAATCTGAAATATTGTCTGGAATCACAAGATCTGGGTCTTTCCATTGCTATGCTTTGTCTATTTTTATGAAATGTTTTATGATGAGTAAATTGGTCATACACGTTGCTCTATCTAGTAATTCTAGTCGATTTGTGATGGTCGGTGCAATTGTAAACTGTGATTTCTACCTGAAATATGCACTTTTTTCTAACAACACCTATCCTATACCATAAATATGTTATCAGACTGTCATCTGATGAGTTTTTTTCTTGGTTTGTGGCTATCAATATCTTAGATTAGCCGAATTGGTGATAGCACCTGAAGTAGTAAGAAACTGATGGAGTTAGAAAAGTGGTGTATTTTGCTAACGTGTTTAGCTAATAGATTTACATATTTTGTCTTCCCTGTAAAACATTTTAAAAATCTGAAATGGTGGCTTTATTCACAAGATCTGTATCTTTCATCTGGTGTCTTGGACTTGTGATTTAATGATATTTAGATGCTACTATCTACTTGTGAAGCTATGCTAGCTATGCTAATCAGTGTGTGGGGGGGTGGGGGGTGATCCCGGACCCGGGGTAGAGGCTCGTGAAAGGTTAACATCCTTATCATTTATCGCCCTCCAGGTTCCCTTGGAGAGTTCATCAATGAGCTTGACGCCCTGATAAGTTCCTTTCCTGAGGATGGCTCACCTCTCACAGTTCTGGGTGACTTTAACCTCCCCACGTCTACCTTTGACTCATTCCTCTCTGCCTCCTTCTTTCCACTCTTCTCCTCTTTTGACCTCACCCTCTCACCTTCCCCCCCTACTCACAAGGCAGGCAATACGCTTGACCTCATCTTTACTAGATGCTGTTCTTCCACTAATCTCATTGCAACTCCCCTCCAAGTCTCCGACCACTACCTTGTATCCTTTTCCCTCTCGCTCTCATCCAACACTTCCCACACTGCCCCTACTCGGATGGTATCGCGCCGTCCCAACCTTCGCTCTCTCTCCCCCGCTACTCTCTCCTCTTCCATCCTATCATCTCTTCCCTCTGCTCAAACCTTCTCCAACCTATCTCCTGATTCTGCCTCCTCAACCCTCCTCTCCTCCCTTTCTGCATCCTTTGACTCTCTATGTCCCCTATCCTCCAGGCCGGCTCGGTCCTCCCCTCCTGCTCCGTGGCTCGACGACTCATTGCGAGCTCACAGAACAGGGCTCCGGGCAGCCGAGCGGAAATGGAGGAAAACTCGCCTCCCTGCGGACCTGGCATCCTTTCACTCCCTCCTCTCTACATTCTCCTCTTCTGTCTCTGCTGCTAAAGCCAATTTCTACCACTCTAAATTCCAAGCATCTGCCTCTAACCCTAGGAAGCTCTTTGCCACCTTCTCCTCCCTCCTGAATCCTCCTCCCCCTCCTCCCCCCTCCTCCCTCTCTGCTGATGACTTCGTCAACCATTTTGAAAAGAAGGTCGACGACATCCGATCCTCGTTTGCTAAGTCAAACGACACCGCTGGTTCTGCTCACACTGCCCTACCCTGTGCTTTGACCTCTTTCTCCCCTCTCTCTCCAGATGAAATCTCGCGTCTTGTGACGGCCGGCCGCCCAACAACCTGCCCGCTTGACCCTATCCCCTCCTCTCTTCTCCAGACCATTTCCGGAGACCTTCTCCCTTACCTCACCTCGCTCATCAACTCATCCTTGACCGCTGGCTACGTCCCTTCCGTCTTCAAGAGAGCGAGAGTTGCACCCCTTCTGAAAAAACCTACACTCGATCCCTCCGATGTCAACAACTACAGACCAGTATCCCTTCTTTCTTTTCTCTCCAAAACTCTTGAACGTGCCGTCCTTGGCCAGCTCTCCTGCTATCTCTCTCAGAATGACCTTCTTGATCCAAATCAGTCAGGTTTCAAGACTAGTCATTCAACTGAGACTGCTCTTCTCTGTATCACGGAGGCGCTCCGCACTGCTAAAGCTAACTCTCTCTCCTCTGCTCTCATCCTTCTAGACCTATCGGCTGCCTTTGATACTGTGAACCATCAGATCCTCCTCTCCACCCTCTCCGAGCTGGGCATCTCCGGCGCGGCCCACGCTTGGATTGCGTCCTACCTGACAGGTCGCTCCTACCAGGTGGCGTGGCGAGAATCTGTCTCCGCACCACGTGCTCTCACCACTGGTGTCCCCCAGGGCTCTGTTCTAGGCCCTCTCCTATTCTCGCTATACACCAAGTCACTTGGCTCTGTCATATCCTCACATGGTCTCTCCTATCATTGCTATGCAGACGACACACAATTAATCTTCTCCTTTCCCCCCTCTGATAACCAGGTGGTGAATCGCATCTCTGCATGTCTGGCAGACATATCAGTGTGGATGACGGATCACCACCTCAAGCTGAACCTCGGCAAGACGGAGCTGCTCTTCCTCCCGGAGAAGGACTGCCCGTTCCATGATCTCGCCATCACGGTTGACAACTCCATTGTGTCCTCCTCCCAGAGTGCTAAGAACCTTGGCGTGATCCTGGACAACACCCTGTCGTTCTCAACTAACATCAAGGCGGTGACCCGTTCCTGTAGGTTCATGCTCTACAACATTCGCAGAGTACGACCCTGCCTCACGCAGGAAGTGGCGCAGGTCCTAATCCAGGCACTTGTCATCTCCCGTCTGGATTACTGCAACTCGCTGTTGGCTGGGCTCCCTGCCTGTGCCATTAAACCCCTACAACTCATCCAGAACGCCGCAGCCCGTCTGGTGTTCAACTTTCCCAAGTTCTCTCACGTCACCCCGCTCCTCCGCTCTCTCCACTGGCTTCCAGTTGAAGCTCGCATCCGCTACAAGACCATGGTGCTTTCCTACGGAGCTGTGAGGGGAACGGCACCTCCGTACCTTCAGGCTCTGATCAGGCCCTACACCCAAACAAGGGCACTGCGTTCATCCACCTCTGGCCTGCTCGCCTCCCTACCTCTGAGGAAGTACAGTTCCCGCTCAGCCCAGTCAAAACTGTTCGCTGCTCTGGCACCCCAATGGTGGAACAAACTCCCTCACGACGCCAGGTCAGCGGAGTCAATCACCACCTTCCGGAGACACCTGAAACCCCACCTCTTTAAGGAATACCTAGGATAGGATAAAGTAATCCTTCTAACCCCCCCCCTTAAAAGAGTTAGATGCACTATTGTAAAGTGGTTGTTCCACTGGATATCATAAGGTGAATGCACCAATTTGTAAGTCGCTCTGGATAAGAGCGTCTGCTAAATGACTTAAATGTAAATGTAAAAATAAACTTAACATAGACAGGGCTATTACACGTCAAAATAAAATGTACATTTGTCAAAACGTTTTATGGTATGTACTGCTTTTTTGTTTTTACATTTTCTGATCATTTCAAAATAATGTTTCAGTTCCACCTTAAACAACTTAAAACCTTAAACTTAATCTTATGGATAAATAATCTTCCTAGAAAAATAAGCTAATTAACAATAACAATTGAATCGGGGTCCAAATCAGTTCGGTCAAAAATAAAACATAATATCAGAATCTTCCAAATTAACATTAAAAGTGGTTTCCCTTAAAATGAACTATTCTAAATCAATCTAAAATCTTCTGACATGAGAGCCGACATGCACCTGTTGGAGTGTTAGATAAATGACTTAATAGCACCACTGAGCTGCGGTGTTGACCACCATCTTTATCACTATGCGGCTTTGGTAACCGGTGGTCGGGAGAGAGAAATGTGTATGATGCTTTTCAACAAAGGGCACACACCTGTTGGAGTGCTGAATGGAGAACTCACCTTTCTACATTTCACAGCCACTTGGTGGCATGTCAATACAATATACCATTTTTGGAGTGGCACACTACATGCTGCTGATTCTGTGCTGCCTCCAGTCCAGGTCTGGGCAAAGGCCAGCCCGGGGGCAAACATTCCTTCAATTTGCAAGTGGCTGATACTATCTCACCGGAGAAAGCATCCGAGCGAGCGAAACAGCGCCCCTCTGTCTCACTATATGTAGGGTTGGGGGGCCTCGAGCGGAGCATGGGGGATCCTTAAGCGGAGAAATTATGTAAAAATAAATAAATATTACCTGTATTCTTTTTTCAATTATGCCCAGCTCACGAACGAGGCCCCTTGATGATGTGATGCCTGAGGCAGCTGCCATTTTTATTTTTTATTTTATTTATTTAACCTTTATTTAACTAGGCAAGTCAGTTAAGAACACATTCTTGTTTCCAATGAAAGCCTACCCCAACCAAACCCTCCTGTCACGCCCTGACCATAGATTGCTTTGTATGTTTCTATGTTTTGTTTGGTCAGGGTGTGATGTGGATGGGCATTCTATGTTGTATGTCTAGGATGTCTATTTCTGTGTTTGGCCTGGTGTGGTTCCCAATCAGAGGCAGCTGTCTATCGTTGTCTCTGGTTGGGAGCTATACTTAGGTAGCCTGTTTTCCATTGTGTGTTGTGGGTGATTGTTTTCTGTTTAGTGTATGTTCACCTGGCAGAACTGTTTCAGTTTCGTTTTTCCTCGTTGTTGTTTTGTGTAGTGTTCAGTTTTAATTAAATATGACGAACACTTACCACGTTGCATTTTGGTCCTCCTCTCCTTCCACCAACGAGAATCGTTACACCTCCCCTAACCCAGATGACTCTGGGCCAATTGTGCGCCGCTCGATGGGACTCCCGATCACAGCTGGTTGTGATACAGCCCAGGATCGAACCAGGGTCTGTAGTGACGCCTGGTGACGCCTTGATTTACCATTTTTGTGATTTTGATGTGGGCTTGGGGTTATTGTCCCGCTGTAAGATCCGTACTGCCACAGATTTACACACATAATATTACGAATTGGCCTGAGACCACATTGACCTTAAGTGTTAATTATTATTACAGGGCTCCAGACTAACATTTTCCCCTGGTGTCACTGGTGCCTCTAACTTTTACAGTTGGTGGCACCAGCCCATGATTTGGTTGGACCCAAATCATGATTTGGAATCATCTTGGGTGTTCATAATAAAGTCATTCATATTTCTTTATTAAGAACTTGTCACGTTCCTGACCTGTTTTCTGTTGTTTTGTATGTGTTAGTCGGTCAGGGCGTGAGTGTGGGTGAGCATTTCTATGTTATGTGTTTCTATGTTGGTTAATGGGTGACCTGATATGGTTCTCAATTAGAGGCAGGTGGTTTTCATCTCCTCTGATTGAGAACCATATTAAGGTAGGTGGTTTCACATTGTTTGTTTGTGGGTGATTGTGTCGCTGTGTCTGTGTTTATTTGCACCACACAGTACTGTCTCGTTCGTTCGTTCGTTCGTTCGTTCCTGTTCATGCGTGCTTCGTTATATGTAGTTTGCATGTTCAGGTTAGTCTACGTTGTTTGTTTGTTATTTTGTAAATATTCAAGTATAGTTCGTGTCAGTGTTCGTCGTGTCTAATAAATTCATTCATGTCTACATACCTCGCTGCACATTGGTCATCTGATCCCTCTCTCCTCTCCTCGTCTGAGGAGGAGGACGACGTAGAATTTCGTTACAGAACTATCATAAATAGACTACTGATTCAAGAAATACGTTTTCATCTAACACATCCAAGCAGGAATGCATGATTCGTGATATTTTGATGTGCAACTTAATTCAGTGATTGAATTTGTGAGGAATTTTGGGTTGACAATTAGACTATTGTTGCTATATTTTACTGTCAAAATAGGACTCCAGAATTTCCTGCAATTGCATTTTTAAATGTTATTTGATCAGAGGGCATTTTTCTCTCGAGCGAATAGGGGGAGAGGCCCCAGCAGTAGGCCCCAGCGAGGGCACACGCACATGGGCAGGGGAGACACTTTCATTACAGGAATCATGAGGATATTGCACTTTACTGTTTGACCAAATCATGGTTTTAGACGCCCAAAAAATAGGAAGTTTTGAGTGAGGGAACAATGTAGAATGTAGCAGGTCTCTTTTCTGATGCCGCGTTTGACTTTGAATGTGAGGCTGAGCTGAGGTCACACAAACTATCAGAAAAACCGGGCCAGCCCATCTTGGTAGGGAGGCTGAAAGCAGACTGAATCAGGTTTTCCTCTCGTATTTTGCCTGTGCGTAGCTGTATCCCGTTTCTTTTTATCCTAAGAAAACTCCCTAGTCCTTGCCGATGACAAGCATACCCACAACATGATGCAGCCACAACCATGCGTGAAAATATGAAGAGTGGTACTCAGTGATGTTTTCTGTTGGATTGGCCCCACACTTTGTATTCAGGACAAAAAGTTGATTTCTTTGCCACATTCTTTGCAGTATTACTTAAGTACCTTGTTGCGAGCAGGATGGATCTTTTATAATATTTGTATTCTGTACCGTCTTCCTTCTTTTCACTCTGTCATTAGTATTGTGGAGTTGACCCATCCTCCGTTTTCTCATATCACAACTAATAAACACTGTAACTATTTTAAAATCACCATTGGCCTCATGGTGAAATCCCTTCATCTCCAGCAACTGAGTAAGAAAGGACTCCTGTTTCTTTGCAGTGTCTGGGTTTAATTAATAAGGGATAAGGGATATTTTTTATGTTCACACACCAATCATGTCCTTCTTTGCGAGGCATTGAAACATCTCCCTGGTCTTTGTGGTTGTATCTGTGTTTGAAATTCGCTACTCTATTATTGAACAGAATGAGTCCCTGCACTTATTACGTGATTTGTTAAGCACATTTTTACTCCTGAACTCATTTAGGCTTGCCATAACAAAAGGGTTGAATATTTTTTGACTTAAGACATTTCAGCTTTTAATTTGTATTAATTTAGAAAATGTTCTACAGACAACATTCGACTTTGACATGATTGGGTATTGTGTGATTAGTGACATAAAATCAAAATGTAATCAATTTTAAATGCAGGCTGAAACACAGCACAATGTGGAAAAAGTAAAGGGGTGTGAATACATTCTGAAGGAACTGTAAGAGTGACTGCCCAACGCCACAAAAGCAAATGTTTCAGCATTTTTGGAGAAGATGTGAGTTGGCTGCAATTCAATTTAGTACAATGACTTTTAAAATAGTTCTTGGTAAATACAAAGTTGTAGGACTCATCATGGCTGCATTGTGTACGACTGTACACCTAATCAAATATTGTGTGACAGAAATACATGACTGAGAGTTAAAGAGAGGGTTAGAACCACATCAGTTAAAGACAGGGTTAGAACCACATCAGTTAAAGACAGGGTTAGAACCACATCAGTTAAAGACAGTGTTAGAACCACATCAGTTAAAGACAGTGTTAGAACCACATCAGTTAAAGATAGGGTTAGAACCACATCAGTTGAAGAGAGGGTTAGAACCACATCAATTGAAGAGAGGGTTAGAAACACATCAGTTAAAGAAAGGGTTAGAACCACATCAGTTAAAAAGAGGGTTAGAACCACATCAGAGGGTTAGAACCACATCAGTTAAAGAGAGGGTTAGAACCACATCAGTTAAAGACAAGGTTAGAACCACATCAGTTGAAGAGAGGGTTAGAACCACATCAGTTAAATAGAGGGTTAGAACCACATCAGAGGGTTAGAACCATATCAGTTAAAGAGAGGGTTAAGAACCACATCAGTTAAAGAAAGGGTTAGAACCACATCAGTTAAAGAGGGGATTAGAACCACATCAGTTAAAGAGAGGGTTAGAACCACATCAGTTAAAGACAGGGTTAGAACCACATCAGTTGAAGAGAGGGTTAGAACCACATCAGTTAAAGAGAGGGTTAGAACCACATCAGTTAAAGAGAGGGTTAGAACCACATCAGTTAAAGAGAGGGTTAGAACTACATCAGAGGGTTAGAACCACATCAGTTAAAGAGGGGATTAGAACCACATCAGTTAAAGAGAGGGTTAGAACCACATCAGTTAAAGACAGGGTTAGAACCACATCAGTTGAAGAGGGGGTTAGAACCACATCAGTTAAAGAGAGGGTTAGAACCACATCAGTTAAAGAGAGGGTTAGAACCACATCAGTTAAAAATAGGGTTAGAACCACATCAGTTAAAGAGAGGGTTAGAACCACATAAGTTAAAGAGAGGGTTAGAACCACATCAGAGGGTTAGAACCACATCAGAGGGTTAGAACCACATCAGTTAAAGAGAGGGTTAGAATCACATCCGTTAAAGAAAGGGTTAGAACCACATCAGTTAAAGAGAGGGTTAGAACCACATCAGTTGAAGAGAGGGTTAGAACCACATCAGTTAAAGAGAGGGTTAGAACCACATCAGTTAAAGAGAGAGTTAGAACCACATCAGTTAAAGAGAGGGTTAGAACCACATCAGTTAAAGAGAGGGTTAGAACCACATCAGTTAAAGAGAGGTTTAGAACCACATCAGAGGGTTAGAACCACATCAGTTAAAGAGAGGGTTAGAACCACATCAGTTAAAGAAAGGGTTCGAACCACATCAGTTAAAGAGAGGGTTAGAACCACATTAGTTAAAAAGAGGGTTAGAACCACATCAGTTAAAGAGAGGGTTAGAACCACATCAGTTAAAGAGAGGGTTAGAACCACATCAGTTAAAGAGAGGTTTAGAACCACATCAGAGGGTTAGAACCACATCAGTTAAAGAGAGGGTTAGAACCACATCAGTTAAAGAAAGGGTTCGAACCACATCAGTTAAAGAGAGGGTTAGAACCACATCAGTTAAAAAGAGGGTTAGAACCACATCAGTTAAAGAGAGGGTTAGAACCACATCAGTTAAAGAAAGGGTTCGAACCACATCAGTTAAAGAGAGGGTTAGAACCACATCAGTTAAAAAGAGGGTTAGAACCACATCAGTTAAAGAGAGGGTTAGAACCACATCAGTTAAAGAGAGGGTTAGAACCACATCAGAGGGTTAGAACCACATCAGAGGGTTAGAACCACATCAGTTAAAGAGAGGGTTAGAACCACATCAGTTAAAGAGAGGGTTAGAACCACATCCGTTAAAGAAAGGGTTAGAACCACATCCGTTAAAGAGAGGGTTAGAACCACATCAGTTGAAGAGAGGGTTAGAACCACATCAGTTAAAGAGAGGGTTAGAACCACATCAGTTAAAGAGAGAGTTAAAACCACATCAGTTAAAGAGAGGGTTAGAACCACATCAGTTAAAGAGAGGGTTAGAACCACATCAGTTAAAGAGAGGGTTAGAACCACATCAGTTAAAGAGAGGGTTAGAACCACATCAGTTAGAACCACATCAGTTAAAGAGTGGGTTAGAACCACATCAGTTAAAGAGTGGGTTAGAACCACATCAGTTAAAGAGAGGGTTAGAACCAAATCAGTTAAAGAGAGGGTTAGAACCACATCAGTTAAAGAGAGGGTTAGAAACACATCAGTTAAAGAGAGGGTTAGAACCACATCAGAGGGTTAGAACCACATCAGAGGGTTAGAACCACATCAGAGAGGGTTAGAACCACATCAGTTAAAGAGAGGGTTAGAACCACATCCGTTAAAGAAAGGGTTAGAACCACATCCGTTAAAGAGAGGGTTAGAACCACATCAGTTGAAGAGAGGGTTAGAACCACATCAGTTAAAGAGAGGGTTAGAACCACATCAGTTAAAGAGAGAGTTAAAACCACATCAGTTAAAGAGAGGGTTAGAACCACATCAGTTAAAGAGAGGGTTAGAACCACATCAGTTAAAGAGAGGGTTAGAACCACATCAGTTAAAGAGAGGGTTAGAACCACATCAGTTAGAACCACATCAGTTAAAGAGTGGGTTAGAACCACATCAGTTAAAGAGTGGGTTAGAACCACATCAGTTAAAGAGAGGGTTAGAACCAAATCAGTTAAAGAGAGGGTTAGAACCACATCAGTTAAAGAGAGGGTTAGAAACACATCAGTTAAAGAGAGGGTTGGAACCACATCAGAGGCTTAGAACCACATCAATTCATAGGTCATTTGTGTCTTACGTAGCAACGCATTCTCTCTCT